>NC_141320.1:66816998-66886998 GCF_037954235.1 Aulostomus chinensis
TTGAGAATGCTAACACATTAGCATGCTATCCTGAGTTTCTATCATTTTGACAGTAATGTTGTCAGTAAGACAGAGAAAACTGTCTTCAGACCTGGAGGATTGACGAGTTGCTGCATCAGAAATGCTCCTGGACGTCAGGCGTCCAGCTGTGAATCAGAAAACGTCCCCCCACATTTAGCAGTTGTTCCATTATTCACTGTCTGAGGAGCTGTCGGATGTCTGTCCATGACATCATCGCCGCAGTGTGGCTCTCTGGCCTAACGAGAGGCTGCGTAAGGTCGGCTAATTAGAGGTGAAGTAAGCTCCTGTAGAGAGACACGCTGGACTGGAGTTGGTGGAAACCTGACACCGGCGTGGGACTGCTGGACGTGGGACTGCTGGATGTGGGACTGCTGGTGCTGCAGGCTGCTAGCTGCTTCTGGAGCATTCACCCACCACGCGGCGTTTGTTCTTCGCTCCTAAATATCATTTCTATTGACCAGAGATAACACGCTTTCAACTGCCCAGCGAAATCTAATCTGACATTTTTGATGTTACAAGCTAACAGCCAACCTCCTGACCAGGCTGCTCTCATTCCCTCGTTCTCCTTGTGACTCCACTGAGCCTCTTTCCTGCCTTCATTTTTAGAGCCGTGCAGTCACGATGGTCCACACTGGGTCCCCTGAACCCAGCTGGACCTGAACAGCCCTCCCCAGGCATTGCTTTTTCCCACCACAAAAGGAACTTTGCTCATTTAGCTTGTGGGGTTTATGCAGGTGCAGTTACACATGAAAATCGTTCCTGTTTGTGATGAGATATCACATAAAAGTGACTTCCACAGCCTGTGTTTCCTGTCTGGAGGTGTTTTCATTTCTGTTAGCCAAGTAGACAGTGTTAGACAGTGACTGAAGGAGACCGTGGAGCTGATTGGCAGTTCAGAAAATGACCTGAGATGTATTTAACACAGGGTTTGTGCGTTTGTACTTTGTGAGCTTGACGTGTCGTCAGCGGCTGAACTGACCAGCAGACGTTGATGAAACCACGGCAGATGAAGTGAGTTCAGCTCAAGTTGTGTGTGGAGGACAAGCAGGATCAGATTTTAAGATAGAACTGGTTTGTGCTGATAGCTTCATCATGGCTGCACTGTGTGTGTGTGTGTGTGTGTGTGTGTGTGTGTGTGTCTTCAAAAGTTTCATAAATAGCCCAAACCAAATTTCATATTTCTAATTTTGGTGTACTAGATGTGGCTTCTAATTCCCCAGAATTCCCCCTAAGTCGTCTTTTTGAAGGATAAAACATATGTCACTTCCTCTCGCCGGCATGTGTAGTAATTATGTATTTAACCGTATCCCAGTGAAGGAAAGCAGACACCCTTCAAGTCTGATAGGCAGTGTTTAATTGGTTCAAATATCAGTGCCAGAAATAGAGTCAGTCCGTCAGCGGCGGTGGCGAGCGTTACATAACTGTAATTTAGTTTGTTCTGGGTCAGCGGGTCCCGGCTCTCCGATGGTTAAAAAATGTGACAATTCTTGTTAAACACAGTGTGAGGATGCAGATCAGCTGTCCGGGTCCAGCCGCAGGTTCCTGGTGCTTCTCTGCCAGGCTGCCGTGGACGGCGCTTTTTTCATACATCTTCCTACTTAACGTGATGTTTGGCAGCGGTTGGACTAATTATACGCCTCCAGTGTTTTTACCCGCCATCGACTCGGCACTGCAGGAAAATGGATCCAGAAACAAAGTCCTGAGCAGAGAAAGACCACGGCACCTCTTCACCATATTTCTAGTGAAACTTTACCTGTCTTTGTCAAGTAGTCGGCGCTGTTCTGTCAGTTCAACTGTCGTCCAGCGACAGATTCACCTGGTTTGGGCCTGTAAAAGTGCTGATTTTGATCTTTCTGTGCCTAAATCGAAGCAGCCGGCAGGCATCGCTGCAGTTTGATTGGTGTGCGACATGTTTGCGCAGGAAACCTTCGTCTGTGTCGTATCAGAGGTTGAGACGCGCCTGTTGGGTCGAGATGATTTAGCGGCGACAGAACCTCCAGGAATTCCTGGCGTCAGCTGCTTGGGCTGCGCTGCATGTGCTACCTAGGTCTGTGACTCGATCCTCTCAGGTCAGACCGACCTGTTTTTGTGGAAACAAACGGGCAGCAGCACAAATCTAACAGCCAGTTTTTGACCGGCCTGGATTCAGTCAAATCAGCCTTATAGAACCTGTCATTATCGCATTTCCTGTTTTTAGGGGCGCAGAGCTCAGTGATTCAGCTCCAAAAAATCAACTTTAAATAACTCTCAAAAACCTGAGACATCTGCATCTTGCACCGCATTATTTAAGACTCTTCCTTGCTTCCGTGTAGAAGTAGAAGATCGTCTCTGGCTGAACCAATCCAGGACCGCTGCTGGCCGTCTTTATTGTCGCACCTTGTGTTTTTCCTCCAGCTGCTGCAGTGGAAGCCTGAAGTGCCTCCCTGCTCATATTTATCAAATCTTTGGTGTTCTGCAGGCTGAAGTACACCTTCGCCGGCTCCTTCCACCAATACACATATTTTAACAGGACACGGGGAGTCCAATTATTGGGCCACTTGTCACTCGTGCTGCTGGAGAGCTCCACTCAAGTGATTGGCTGCTGAAATGCACACTGACATCTACTTCTCATTCATGTGCACCGCCACACTTATTCCCGCCAACAGTAATTTCTAAACTGATTTCCTGCACAGACTCACCTCGAGTGGCTGCAGTCACTCGTCGTCAGGGCTGGTAAACTAAGAGCACACAACACCATTTCTCATCTCACACCTTCATTTAGTTTTGATGAGTCCTGAGGCGGCGAGACGCTGCATTAATGCCCGACCTGGATACCTCAAGAGTGGCAGAAAATTGAACTGTTGGCTGTGGGAATCATCTTGTCCTTAACGGCGGTCTTTACAGGTGGTTTGGAAGACAAATCCTCCCCTAGCTTTGTTGGACTAGACATTAAAATTCATGCATTTGTAAGAAAAATGTGACAAATCCGCCGCACACAAGGTTAATTTACCCGAGCGCATAATATTTACTGCAGGATGACAGGGAGGCGACACGGTGGCAGGCGCTTGATTGACAATCACTCAGGGGTGTGCCATTTAACCACGGTGACCTTCCTCACATGTCACTGGCCTTATGAAAAGGTCACCCTTGTTTTACTAATGAGTCATCTGATTTCATCACTGTGTGATGCAGCCAAACATTTGTGGGGCGCAGGAACGAGCAGAGTTCATGTTGGTTTGTCACTCCACTTTTTAAAAAGCTGCGGTTTTTTTCTCATGGAGGTCGGTGGGGTTCCTGTAGGAGATGAGCTGCTCTTTCATGGATTAAAACCACATTTCCCATCAGGCCCTTTGCTTCCTGTCGCTTCCCCTCGATGAGGCGCACGGAACGCTTTCTGTTCTCACAAGCAGAAGCTGTAATAACACAAAACTTCATCATGTTTTTGTGTGGTGTATTTCTGGCTCCACCACAGATGGTTGCGTAATCACTCTGGTTCACTTTCACCCAATTGAATCCAACCTCCAGAACGCGATATACCATCAAAACCCCTCTGTTCTTTATGTCTCGCTTCAAATTTCACCACAAAGAAAGCACCAGATTCTGAAAAAAAAAAAGTATAAAATTCTGCACTCTGCAGCACAACTGTGAAGCCATGACTGGCTCGGTTCAGACAAAAGGTCACGTGACGAGTCTCGCTTTCTGAAGCTATCGCCTGCTCAAGAGACTGTGGCGCCACCTCAGGAGCGACTCGAGGGCATTCCTTCGAATCTGACACAAAGATGCGGTGCGAAGGTTTTGCTGGAAGTTGTCGTTGTCATGGTTCCGAAGCAGCACAGTTAGCACGGAGCTAGCAGGTTCTAGCGTTAGCGGCGTTCACTGCTTCAGTGATGAGATAAAGAAAGTGCCAGTTCAGCTGCATGTCAGCGCTGGACCACGATGGTTCTCTTTATTTTGCCGACATTATCGCATTTCACCGCTCAATCTTTATTGAGAGAGGTAGAAACCTGCGTCATCGTCCTCGGCAACAGCAGCCGTGGCTGACTGGGAGCGTGTGAGCGGCGTTCACGGGCGTCCATCTGTTCCTGCCTCCTCTTTGCTGCAGGCCTTTAGCCCGCTGTGTCACACAAGGTAACACGTGAATTAGCAGCGCAAGCAGATATTGTCTTACAACTCCATAATGGAGGCACATAACTAAATACCTCGAGGAAATTGCATAAACAAAAAGGTAATTGATTCCAGACAAGCTGCAGGTGGACACTTAATTACAGGAAATTTATTAAGCAATGTCCATTAATCACGTTGACGTGGGGTTATTAACGGGATGCAAGGATTCTTCGACTCTGCCGCTACCACAGTAATACTGCAGTATTCCTGAAATGCAGCGTGTGATAGTGATCCGCCCTGACAGACCTCTCTATTTCCAAGAACCTGTCTGCATCCTCCTGAAGGAGCGACTCGGGGAAATTGGCCTTATTCCCCACGCACTCCGAGGCAAGTGGCAATTAAAGCGCTGATTAACGCGAGGCCGCTCTTGAACACAACTTCATAGGAGTCTGACAGAACAGTGGGGAGAAGGGGAGATAATTCAGAAATCTCCTGACCTTGGGCTTATTATCTCAGGCTAATGACTGGAGCTGCTCCTGATGAAGCCGCCGGAGCTGGAACCTGGTCAACCTGTTTGATTAATTCTGTGTTGTGTTGCTGGGGTGTACAGGAGCAGCCATGATGGAAGTCACGTCCTCGGGGGGATTAACCTCATTTGTTTAGATGATGCTCAGTCCCAGTTTCCCTCTGATAAGATGACATTTCTTTGTCTCTCTCAGAAGACGGACTCATCGCACACATTCAGATTGTCCTATGTGGAAATGTCCAAAGAGGAAGGAAGGAACGCCGAATCAGGCAGGAACGGTTCCATCTCCCAAAGGAACCAGCTGGTTGGCTGCTTCTCTAGATGTGAGCGTGCTAGAGCAAAAGAACGAGGAACATCAGGGGAGGCGCCGAGTCCTGATTCTTCGAAACGTTTGGCGGAAATGTCTTACTTGTTCTGTTTTCTGGACATCTTCGGCCGTTGTACCTTGAAAATTCTTGAATTCTCCACCAAACCTGCATGTCTCTACATCACAGCTCAGTTGTGGCACTCAGGCAAAAGAGAAACCAGTCATGCACTGGACATGAATACCTCCGAAGACGTCATCCTGAGGAGCGGAGCTGATGTCTGGGTGAATGTGTGCGACAGCAGGGGCCTCACCTGCATGGACCCTGGCTGTCACCAGCAGCAGGAAGGCCTTCCTTCCTCAACACTTCACTCGCATCTTTTTGTGAATTAATTTGACGCTCAGAGAGAAAAGTTAGTGTGACCCGTCTGAGCAGCTGGCTGATTCACTGTTATTGATCCATAATGATTAAATCCATGATGGTTATTTAGCGCTGTGGGGCAGTTAAACTGGCTCCTATTAAACACGGGGTTACAGTCAGCGTTTGCTCTAACCTGAGGCTGCAGCGGCTGCAGGAACCAGTGGCGGCCTCGCATGCCTCGGTTTGATCCCATAACAGATTGATACGGCAAATAGGAGATGACACACATTGCTAAAGATGCCAATGGTAATTAATTAGCATCTCATTTTGACCGCGCCACAACAGGATGCAGAGCCTGCTTCTCGATGCCATTTCCCCCCAGGCTTTGAATTATCAGGGTCAGAATCCCGGCTCTGCACTCTGAGGGGCCGCTTAATAAATTGAGGAGGGCACGTTGACAGTCAGATTTTCATGGCGTGTCCCTGTCTCGCCGCTTCCCAGCGCCCCTGGCTATGACAAACGGTCCCAGCTTCACCAGCGTCGAATGCAGCGCGGGACATCAAAAGGCGACAAAGGGGAAGTTAAAATGCGTCTGGTTGGAGTTATTAGCAGAAAATCTTTTCTCTGGCACGCTGATATTTGGCCTCCCAGTCAGATTGAGACAGCAGGAACAGCAGCTTGGCAGGCTACCTCGGGTGCAGCTTACTTTTGTTTTTGTGCGCTTGTACAAGAATACACCAGGGGTCAAAGGTCGTCGCTGACAGAATCAAGAGAAAACACTTCAATAATTACATAGATTACAAACGCAGGGGGATGTCGTGACTTTCTTTTGGGTTCAGGTGGAAATGATGCAAGTACAGCCGCGCGGCTCAGCCGTCACTTTGTTGCTCGTGGACGTTCCAGGCGTGTCCCCAACCGTCCCTCAGGCGCTTCATTAACGGGACAAGGTCACGACCTTGTTTTGTCTGTCTGGACTGTTTCGGCGCTCGTGTCTACCAACAGCTGAATCAGTCCAGCTGGTTGCTATGATACAGAAGGTCTGCGGAAGTAAAAATGGCAGCACGAGCTCCTCCCTCCCGTCCTCGCGCTGGAGGAAATAAAGACCCGACGCCGGTTTGTTACGGTGGTATTTGTCCCGCCCCCCCCCCCCCCCCCCTCTCAACTGTGATTGGACAGTTACTTGGTTCAGCTACTACTTGGCACTGCCACTGAAAATATGTTCTTGGCATTTTTGGCTTTGGAATAGTCAGACACGCCCCTCTGAACTTCAAGGACTCGCACATCCACGCTCATTCAGGCCACCTCCTTGTCCTGAGAGCTTGTTAGCTACGGCTGCTAACGTAGGAATTAGTGGCGGCCATTCTTGGCAGTGGAGCTATTGAAACATTCCAGCCATGGGTCCTCGGGATCCGAAGCAGTCCAGTGGTGTTGCAGGGTGTCTCTCTGCCATGATGGCACCTCTTTTATGTTCCTCACACAAGCTCGGGGTCACAGAGTTCTCATGACCACGGAAAGTTCAGGTACACCCAAACTACGCTTACAGGCATTTTCCATGACAGCAGCAATCCAATCCTCCATTTTTCTCTTCTTTTGGGGTAAGATGTTTTCATAAACCCCTCGGGGGTTTTGTTTCCTCAACCGCACTCTGTTTGTATCCACCCTTTTACTCTTTTCTTTCAGCGGTGTGTGTGCAAATAAACGGAGAAAAGTTGGAGGTGGAGAAGCCGAGATGACAAAAGACAGAGGAGCAGAACTGATGTGTTTGATCAAATCATGACTCTGGTTTGGAGCGAGCAGCCGCCAGAATCCCGCGGTATTAGATTCATCTCTAACCTCAACAACCCTGTCAGAAGCACTTCGAACTTTATCAGCCATGATTCTGCTTCTAGAAATCGATATGACGGCTGAAATCAAGACGACTTGTGTCAACAAACAGGCCGCGCTGCTGTTTACCTGTTGAAGGAATGTTCTTGCTTTGTGGGATCAGGAGAAAAGGAACAAAGGCCCCAAACATTTGTTGTGAATTAAGTCTTCCAGAGGGAGCACCTAAAGGAGTGATGGGGTACAGTAGGTAGATTGAAGCATCCTGCCTCTGCCAACCACACCGCCGCGCTCAGATACTCCGGCTTATTGGATCCAGGCTCTGTGGATTTGGGGGAAAGAGGCACGGCTCGCCCGCCCAGTCAAACCACAACAGAAGGCATGAAAACAAACTTCTCAGAATAGCAGTGCTCTCCGTAGTTTGGCTGCCTGTTCAAAGATTTGTGGGGAGATGTTTGATCTTGGTTCAATAATCAGACGGTTTTGGACTCGGCGCTCTGGTGGCTCCAAATGGCGGCGCGAGGCAACTGCCTGAACTAGGAGAGGTGCAACCTTTCCCCTCCAGGCTGGAGGCGGCGGTATTTTTAGCCACGACCTCTTGTCCTCCTGTGGTTGAGCTCCATCCCTAACACCCGCCAATCACCTCGACGGGCCGTCCGGAGGTGGAGCCGACAGGCCCGCGTCCCATTAGCTTCAGATTTGAGGTGAAGGCTATCGGCAGTTACACTCCTGAACAAGTTCTAGTTATCAGGATTTCTGTGGTGCAAGACAAAGCTCGTCACCGCGGCAACGCACAATAACAGCACAATAACACAAAGGGAGCATCCCTCTAAGATCAGCAGCCGAAACTCCCTGAAGTTAACAAAGCAGTTGTGTAAAAGTCAAAACGTGGAACGACAGATTATCTCAGACTAGGAAACCCATCATCAACCTTGTTACCTAGCAACCAACTCTGTAGATACAGACAAGATAAGGAATTTCCTCCTTTTCCTTTTTGGTTGAACTTGTAAGTGACTTTTTTTCAAGAAATACTCTAAATACTGAGACTATTGCTGCTTGGGTGGGACGATTCTCTGAACTAGATGATCGATCATGCTGATTAGGCTCCACCCATTTGTTCAGAATCCATAATTGGAAGAATCTGTGTTCCAGCAGTGACTCATGGTGTTCTCCAACGTTCGTGCAAACCTTTCCTCTCAGTAAACGGCTCAGAATACCTCAACCCACCGTAACCACGGCTGCATGCAGCAGCTCCAGCTCCACTCTTCTATTATATGCAAATCTGCGACCATCATATACGTCTGGATGGGTTTCAAAAGAGTAAAAGGGAAAAAATTCTGGATGTCCCCCAGAATGGAATGGGTTCTCCCTGCTCCGCCCCTCCTCCACGTTTCATGAGAATCCTGCTGACAGACACAGAAACAGAAAACACAACCTCCAAACTCTCACAGCTTCACTTCTCCTCGTCACTCTGCTGCTGCATAAAACCGGCAAAATACATCAGAAGTATTAAAACAACAACATCTGAGGTGGCGCGACCTCATCTGTTAGCCAGATTAGCGAACCGTTTGAAGTCATCTGGGAAAACCAACTTGTTTAGAAACGAATAGGAAGGTACAAAAGGTGGATATTCCCTTGGAGAGTGACTCCAGTCGTGGCGTGATTCTGATTTAGTGGCAAGAGTTGATCGTGACTGTGAAAGAATGTCAGTGCGCCATGAAGAAGGAGTGATGAAGCTGAATCATGAAGAGGTTGTTACCTGTTTTGCTCAGTAATTAGAAACTCGAGCAGCAACTTCTGCTCCGGCGAAGGCACGAATCATTTTAGTTAATGGCAGAAACGTGAACGCAGCAGCAGCGCTGAGGCGTGAAGACTCTCCCAGCCCGTTTATTTGTTCATGGCACAAGCCTGTAAATAGCTGGAGCTGAAGCCGAGTGACGGATGACGGCTGCAGCTTGAAGATATTTGAGGATAGGAGTTGATAATAGAATAAAACAAATAGCAGCGGCGAGACTGAAAGATGATGTACATTAAGAGAACATGAATGCATAATAAGCGCCTGCAATTAGCCCCGGCCAGCCATTGGCATATTGTAATTAACATGCCGCCTGTACGTGGAATCAGACAGAGGGGCTCGGTCTAATTTGGGACGGGTGGGGGTGCAGATCAGATCCTGGGATAATTGTGGGTGACTCCAGTCCCTCTCAGTCGGCGGCGTGAGACCGAGCTCAGGTCTCCAGAGAGCGTTAAAAAACTGTAAATCCCCCCTTCATCATTTGAACATGTGCCCTGCAGAGCTCGCTGGAAGAACACAGGAGGGGGAAAAAAAGTGTTTTACATTCACAGATGATCCTAATTTGGTGTGGTTTGGAGTGTAATTTAGATCAAACATGGCCATGTAAATGAGTCAGGGTTTTCATAATTAGGTGCCTCTGAAGAGGGGTGGAGAGCGAGAGGGGAAGAGCTCGGACCACATCAGTAGGTGTGGCGCTGAGGCCGCTCGTCTCATCCTCTGCTCTCTCTCTCTCTCTCTCTCTCTCTCCCTCTCTCTCTCACCCCCCTCTCCCCTGCTGGTCGAGCGAGCAAGCAGGCAGGGGTGAGTTTAGGGAGAAACACACTCCCAGCGGCACACGGCAACAAAATAGGTCACTCTGCACCGATTTGGCTTGTCTGTTTCCACTAAGCAACCAACTCTGCTCAACGTTTGGTAGAGAAGAGGGAGCTGGCCTGCTGCCAACACACACACACACACACACACACACACACACACACACACACACAGGGCCGTTTCCCCGTGTGGGGCCTGTTGATTGAGAAGAACCACGCTGAAATATCACGAGCGTTGTGGAGGTGAAATGTTTACATTTACATTTTGGGTGAAAGAGTCGAGTGAGACTTGACAGCGAGAGGCGAGCCTCTGCACAGCGACACAAGAAAGGAATAAACTTAGAAATACTGATTTAAAATAAAACAAAAATCCAAAAGGATCATGGAAAATATCTAAATAAATGCAGAAATAAACATTATTGAATAAGGAATGGAATAAAGTCTTGCTTGTCCTCTAAAGGTAGAAAAGGAATGATCAAATGAAGCGTTAGCGCCAAGCTGCAAAAACACAAAACCTCACGCTAACAACTGACGTGAAACATCAGGAAGAACGAAGAAGCCGAGTTTCAGTTGTGAATGGGATTAAATCTAAAAGCCTTTATTCCGCACGTCTGGTCTAAAATTTCATGACAAATAAAGTTTTCTTCACCCAAAAAAACCCAAATAGTGCCGATGCAACTGTGAAGACTCAGCTGAGATCAGCAGTCACATGGGAAGAAGAAGGGGGAGTGTGGAGCTGCAGATGAATAAACACAGACGAATCACTGGTGTCAGCGCCGCAGTTCAAGTCAACATGAAAAAAACAACTCAACAATAATGCCGTTTTTAAGGGAAACCTTGCTGGAAAATGAAGGAAATCGAGTGAAATGCCCCTTACACCTGACAATCTCATGTGAAGGAAATAAATTCTCCTCCACAAGAAAAACAAGCATGAACGTAAGGAATTCTGGGAAGTGTAGTCCATCCAGAGCACAGTCTGCAAGGCTAGTCAAGGATTCAGGTTATAAACTGTTACAGTGCAGTCTGACTAAACACGTAAAACCACAGGGATCTGATGGGAGGTGTGTTGGAGCTGACGAACCGGCAGACGTGAGCAACGCTTGATGGATTGGTATTTGGATCTGCCAGCGTGCAGAAAGTGCAGCTCTCGCTTGGGTTGTAACCCCAGAAAAGCCTGATGAGCGGAGCTCCAAAATCTGGAGCGTTTCGCCGCCTGTCTGTCTGTGCTGGAAGATAACAATCACGCTGAGGCTTCTCTGCCAGAAGCCTAAAAGTATGTTGGAAACTGTCTGGGATGTGCAGTTTACTAACATCGAGCTGCTTTGTCTGCGGCTTCTCAAGAGCAAACACTTTTTAAAGTCTCGCTGCCAGAGTGAGCAAAAGTTTGTGCTTTGACTGCGCTGAGAGCCAGCGAGGGGCCAGTAGGGCCACCTGCACAGAAGGTAACTGCAACATGGCGGGATTGTGAACCTCCCTGGGGATTCTGTGATAGCCACATGGCCCGCCAGATCTGCCAGGGTGGCCCCGGCGACACCCGGCTGGGTGCCGTGCTGGGCAACACGCAGCTAAACCCAGGGATTAACTCACGGTGCCACCTATCAGATGCAACCCGAGCCAATGGGATTGTCTTCCCTCGCCGCTCCATCTCCTCCTCTTTGTTTCTGGCATCAGCGGCGAGCACATACATGCTTCCATGCTGCTCGTGAAATGTCTCGCTGGCTCGAGCTCACTTCGTCTTGGATTGGGGAGGACGTCACCTCAGCGCTCCATCTGAAGAGCTCCCCCAGTGAGGTGACGCCTCCTTTTACCTCATGATTGATGCGTCGCGTTTAAAGCAGATTATATTGCATTTGAAAGGACAGTCAGTCCATTAAAATCCTCGCTGATGAGGTGATTGAGACGATCCTGCCTGCACTACTTCACATCCAATCGCTACCTCAGGTCTGGAAATAGCTATGGAGAAGTTGTCCCACCCCCTCAGGTGATTGGTTGTCATGGATTTAAGCACATAAAACAAATGCTGAGAACAGCCACTCCACTCTGTATGGTAATGTGCTTGTAATGCTCCTCCCGATGTCTATTTTCAGACAGTATTTGCAAACACTGAGTATTAAAAGGTGAACTTTAGTGACAGATTTTGACAGTGTGCTAGCAGAGCAAGCTAACAAGCTATGAGTGAGCTAACTGAGCTACTGCTAGCTCTGCAGTCACCCCATGTGGATCGTCCTCACGTTGAGGTGGCAGAATTAGCTGCTCCTGGTCCATGTATTCGACCCAACTGTGGAACAGCTGCTGTGGTTACGGACTGGTGACGTTTCGGCTCAAAATATATATACATTTTTGTCAAAGTAGCAGCCGTGGCCGTTTCCTCTGGCATGCGGAGGTGAGTCAACAGCGCGCTAACGTCGCTGTTCAAGGGTTGAGAACTGACTCAGTGTCCTCCAGGTAGACCGGCCCTGAAAATACTCTCACGGCTCATTTTTGCAATGACGGCGTCCTGTTTACTTCACACGTTAAAAAGACACGTCACGCATAAAGACAATGTGCGTACTTCAATGATGAGCCAAATTTTCTGTTGTCCACCTCACACCTTTCTTCTCCCTCGCTTAATTAGCAAAAGTTTCCATCGTCATGTCAAACATCGAGTCACTCTGAGAGCAGATTTCCTGTTGATGATAATGAGACAGGATGAAGGATCTCCCCTGTGCTGTATAATGATGTGTCTCCACTGTGGTGTCGGACACACACACACACACACACACACACACACAAGCGCGCGTCTCTGTGTGAATCAGGTAGTCTTTTGATATCTAATTAAAAATTACTCCTTCCTACAAATGCTATTTTACGTGATTGTCAAGATGATTCATCTAATCCACCGTTTCAGAAGCAGGTAAATGTGACACCTTCTCTCGTTAAACTCGCTGGCGATTATGGACGACATTATTGGGTGACTCCAGATCTTTGCTATTAAATTAGCTGAGTTTCTGAGGACGTGTTTGAGGAGTTAAGCTCTCCTCCTTCACCCAGAATGGATGCATGTAATGAAACCTTTCAAGTTAGATCCTGAAAATGACCTGTCATTCAAACAAATTAGATCTAAATGAAGCCACTTCTGCTCCCGCGTCATCTCGGAGAGCGAACTTCTCCCATGCTTGCTAATTAAATCGGACGTCTCTGCACTGTTTCATCACACTGTAAATTAAAGCCGGGTTACTGTAAGAAGGCTATCTGCAACTGCCGTAAAGAAGCTGAAAACATTTTTATAGACTTGAAAACACTTTTGCAAACAAAATTCAGGGAAACAAAATTTAGAAGAAAAAAAAAAGCGATGCATCATGAGCGTAGAAAAGTTTTGTGAATGTGGAACTCAACAGCCCCAAAATAATTCCTCCCTTCCTTTGCTCCCGTGCAATTTGTTTCGACAACCACGCGCTAACACTTCCCACCCACTGCCATTCATTAAGCTAAGCTAACTAGCGGTCAGCCGGAGGGGCTGGCGGCAGGTGAGGATTTCCCAAACTGTGTGTGTTCCTTTAATCTGGTAAAAGGTGAAGACATGAGTGTCCTTGTGTTCTCCTGCCTCAGCAGAGATGCTCTGATTCTCTGGCAGGGGGAGGCTACGCCCCTAACATGCAATAATATCCCAAAGTGCACCCATGTACAAACAAAAGTCACCCTGTAAACCTTCGCTAGCCAAACCCCCCCTCCCCCGTGTCCCCGGCCTCACCTCACCCATCCTCACTCCCAGAGTGACCCCAGGCCGGGCACAGAAGGGCCGGGGCTGCCAAGCACAGCACATGGCTCTGGATCTGGGCACAACAGAAGTTGAGGTCCCTGCAGGGCCCTTCAGCTCCTACAAGGCCCCCCCAATCACACACACCCCTCCTTCAACACACTCCTCCTGGGGCGGAGGGGGGAAAGCACACACTCGGCCCCCCGGGAAACGTGAGACGACGGGGACTGTGATTCCTCAGAGCGACTCTCCACCTCTCCTTGCTCTCCTCTGGGCTGCGGGCGACGTCCTGCACATGTGATACAACAGACAGTCTCATGCTGCATTAGCCATACACCTCAGTGTCCTTGTGTGCGTCGCTCACAGCCATGCTCGCTGATGTGGCATCAAAACTGGGACACCAACGTGACACTCGCAGGCTACAGGAAGGGATGGAGGTGGAGTAACACAGTGGAAATCAGCGCTTTCCCTTTGTTTTCCTAAAATCCTCCCATCAACCACATGAGCTGCTGCTCTCATGAAGGCGTCACAGGATTTGATTAAGAATTACGTATAAACACAGGTCTGTCAGCTGTGGAGAGGAAAAATGGAGCACGTCCACCGCACACATGAATATCTGCTTATCGTGCACGAGAGAGACGGTTCCAGTGTTGGGTGCAGGTCGGATGTTTCAGGGATCACGCGGGGAGCAAATGAGTGTCAGTGCGCTAAAGATAAAACTGCTCCGAGGGCTCCGAGCCGGATCAGAGTCACGGCTCCAGTCCAAGTCTCCATTTCTGTTCAAGCCGATCGAAACCTCGTCAAAATGGTCAGCTCTCCTCAGTACCAGTGTCCTCCTTCCTACTGGGTGACGCACGCACATCCACCGCATCTGAATCTCTGGACTCCCTGCACATGACGCAGATAAAAGTGTAGGTAGCCTCGTTGTTATGAAGTATTCCTGACAGCGGCTGTAACGGCGCTCGGCTCCTCTGGGAACTTTAAAAGTCTCATCAACAGCTGCTTTTATGAGCCAGCGGACGGCGCTGACTGATCCGATATTCTCAGCGCGCTTATTTGCTGCTACAAGGTCCTCTATTAGATTCTGGGCTCTATAAGTGTTTTAGAAGAACAAGAAAAGTTGTTTCCCCCTCGACTCTGAGTTCATTAGCTCTCTCATAATCTGCCGATGTGGCGATAAAAAATGTGCACCAACAAGAAAGGAGCGAGCCTTTTCCTGACACGCCATTAAACGGTGATGCATGGCTGCGAGGAGTCCGTCCAAGTATTTGCAGTTAAAAGGTCAACAGGGAGACATGACAGCGCTACGAAATGGTGCGCTGGACGTTTTCTCATCCGCCTCACATCTGTCAATACAGACAAGGTGTTGAGATTTGGGCTTGAGATGATCTCGCCAGGGCCAGCGCCGCCGTTTTAATTGACACAACCTGCTTATCTGCAATAACAACCGGCTCATTTTTCTCTTCTTCTATCTGCAACTTGTTATCACTACGTATAAAGCTGCTATCCTCCATCACCAGCGTTTCTAATAGCTTTAGAAGTCGTTACCTGCGAAGTCGCGGCATTTATTGGGATCATTTTCGAGGACTGACACGGCGCAAAGGTCTGCAGCTATCAGGAGGCGACATCATTATGAATTATTGTTTGCGGCTGAGGTAGAAAATTGTACTTTGTGGCTCCGTTTCCCCTGTGATAAATCAACCAGTCACTTTTCACATCTCGGACTCTCAAAGCTGCTGAGCGTAGGACTTTTGGCCCACCCCCCCTCGCCCCGCCACACCATTTCCTTCTGCCACGGTGAAAAAGCTTCCTGCAGGTTGTTTGCTGCAACAGCCACTTTCTTCCATTTCTCAGCCGCAGATCTTTGCTCGGTCCTGATTATTAGAGCTGGGCTGAGCCTCGACTTTTCAAATGTTTATCCTAACGGCACATTTCTGCTTCCTGGGAAGGAGAAAACAAGTGACAAGGAAGTAACGAGACAAAGAGAGGCTGTATTTGTCAGCTGCTATCTGATTGTGGTTAACATGGTTCCTGGACTGTCTGTTAGCTTTGGGAGAATGAGAGGTGAAGCGGCGCAACTTTATCCCCGACTACATCTCCTCTGGTAAAGTAATCCTCTGTGTGGCGGCAGCGAGATAAGGCCCGCACACTCGCTCACGGCCTCCGCCGAGCAGAGCCAGCAGAAGTTGGCCATCACCGCGGTGGCTCGGGAGGTGATCATCGCTCACCGAGAGGAGCCTCGACGCAGTACACGGATCTTCTGTCAGAGCGAGGGTCCGATACGGGCCTAAGAGGGAAGAGAGGATGAGGAGGAGGGAAGAAGAGGAAATTAGGAAGAAGAAAAGAAAGCAAAGGAAAATGGTTGAGAGGGAAGGGACAAACCCAGATAAGGAGGAGGTGATTGAGGACGCTGAGGTGAGGAGGGGGAGGCGGGCGCAGGGTGCCAGACGACATCTAGCGGTCACTGTAATTATGTCCACGTCAAAATCACGCGCTCGACAGGGTGAGATTGATGATGCACGGTGTGATGACAGCAGGTCCAGGTGGGAGGGGGAGGAGCCGGCGTGACCCCCAACACCGCTGCATGGCCTGCTTACAGCCTGTTCACCTTTGGAGGAACTGAACTGTGAAGGAGGAGGAAGAGGAAACATGGGGAAAACGATCAGGAAATAAGAGAGAGAAGGTGAAGAAGCTAAAGGGAAGATGAAGGGAAGGATGAGAGCAGAAGCGCCAGGCAGGGGAAGTAAAGGAGTCAGGAGGGGAGGCATCTTTGTCTCCACTCACTACAAGCGGAGTAATTACCAATAACAAAAACCTGGCTTCCTCTCACCTACTTCAAACACGCCGCCGCAGGTTACAGCCAAGTGCTACCTTGATGTAGCGCTGCGTGCTCGCCTGCAGTGCTGAGCTTTAGCTTCTAGTGCATTCTGATCACTGCGCCCGCCGCTCTACAGCCCGATTAGGACGATGAATATTAATGATCTGGCAGCTCGTCTCTGCTGATCAGAGTTCTCGGCTGACTGGTTCCCAGCGTGGCGCCACACCTTGCTGTAGGTGACTGTCAGCTTTGATTATTGGCAGATTAAGGGCTCTTTTTCCTGCTGCTGCTGCCGTTCAACAGATAAGCTGCCGAAGCGCCGCGCCGTTATCAGCTGTCAGGTCGGCGGTGACGAGGGGAGACGAGGTTCTGCAGCTCTCAGAGTCAGCACCGCTACAAACTTTGAACCAGCCTCATGACATCACCAATGGGGGCGTGGTCTGGCAGCTGTTTAGGGCCTGAAGTTTGGATCGACCACATGATCAACTTGATTACAGATCAAGCTTTCTTGAGACATTTTAGATCAGACGGGATCCTGGCTGGCTGCGCAAAACATTCCACACTTTCAGTCGTCGGAGTCGGAGCTTTAGCTCCCTCGAGCGGGCGCCGCCATCTTGACAGTCTTTGTATTTCATTAATCGGTGATGTCACTTAGTTGACAAATGCACTGCTGCATCAAGGGTTAGCTTTGTAATGTAGAAATGCGTCGACAGCGACTCGGCGGAGGGGCACAGCAAGTCCACACTCCAGGGATTCCTGGTGAGTCGACACATTTCTGCTGCCCATCATCAGCACGCCATCATGGCTGCCGGTCGTGTCCAGGCCGCAGAGCGTCAGAGCTTCATGGTGAACACGCGCCGGTATCACCTCGGTGATGGATGAGGCAGCCAGGATGAAAGGTAAAACTGTATCCAGGCTGGGTGAGGGCGAGTGGGGGGGCTGCGTCCATCCGCCGCCATCGGAGTCATTTGTAACCTGTTATAGCTGACTCAGCGTTGCTCTGGCTCAGACGGACCCCCCCCACATACACGCCCCCCCCTCCCATACCCCCACCCACGTGTTGTTGTGGACCTCAGTAGAAAAACGAGGAAGCTGAGCTGATGGAGGAGCAGTCCAAATCATCATTTAGCTCTTCAATTATGATCATTTATGGTAACGACTTCCTGTGTGACAGGAAGCTGCTGCAAAATAGGGTTGTTGTTTTTTTTTAAAGCGTTTTATTAATGTGGAGGAAATCCCAGATGATGAGCTTCATATCCATTTCTGAGCAGAAGCAGCTTGACTCCGCCTCCTCCACGGGACCTGTAATTACACCGCCGCCGCCGTTCATCATGTGCCATCAAACCTGAGCTCCTCCGACAGCCAATCAGGTATCAGATTGCTCGTGGGAGCAAAGAAAACAAGTCTGAGTGAGCGAGGTGTCTGGCCGCCGCACCGGACCTCATCTGTCTTCTTCCTGGCAGGGGGGGCCGCCTGACCCTTGACCCCTGCGGAGAGGCGCAGCATCCATCACATCATGTTAGGTAATGTGGTTAACTACCTATTTCCTGCGTCAGAATCAGCAGCGCTGCGGGGGACCGCCAGGCGATTTGTCTGCAGGTGGACGAGCCGGAGGGGACCATCCCTCTTCCTGCCGCCCCTGACAAAGAGATTGGCCGGTTATAAAGCGGTCGGCAGCCGTCGCAGGTGAAAAACGAGCACAGTCCATCATGAGGCGCTTTGGCGTTGGAGATGTTTTCTCGTCCCCGTGTCAGGCCGCCGCCGTGCAGCCGAGGTGGTAAACACAGGTGCGCGTGAGAGGAAAAGCGTAGAGGACGGAGAATCTCTCAGGACTCGATGTGTGATGGCGTCATAGACGTGTCGTCGCTCATGTTTGTAGTGATAAAGAGATTAATCGGTGGAGGGGGGCCCACCACAAGGAAATGTCCTCGCTTCCTTCCCCAAAAACCTTCGCTCCGATCGGCTGAACCATCAAAAATCCTTCAAACCCCAGAAAGTGAAGACCATTCAAGGCCGGTTTGTGGAACGATTTAACGACTTGATGCTTCCTGTCAGGTAACAGCCGCTTCAGTCGATGTGACGAGTGAAAAACGTCACAAACTAGTTTCCAGCCTCAGGTTTCTTGCTTGGCTACTTAATCCATCAATCTGGGTTGTAATCTGCAGGCAGAAACAGTCCACAGATGAGTCGATGGAGACGATAAGCGAGCCAACTTCCTGCTCGGAGAGGAAGTGAGCCGAGGGATCAGTCTGCTGCTACTGTATGCACACAGGACTTAATTGATTGTGTGCAGTTTCACTGGCTTAGCATCTGGCGGTGGTGATAATCCCCCTTCTGTCCTGCATCAGTCGGACGTATTGATGAAGCACTCAGGGCTGTAGTGCTACATTTACTCGCCACATTAGCCCATTACTGTTAGGAGGAAGCAGAGGCGCCGCACCTGAAGAGGGATGGTGGCTGTGGAGGCGGGCCACTGGAACCGACGCCGACTCTCTCTCTCTTTTGTTCAAGTGCTTAATTCTGCGAATGAATGTGCAGGTTTTACGTCTCCATTCACACCTCTGACCATTTTCATGTCGAGGAAAAAAAACCAACCTCTGTCCTCTTGAGCCGAACCGAAGGACAATTCTGGAACCTCTGGGTTTCAAGGGATGTATATATATATTTTTAAATGTAACACCGTGTTACTTTTACCTCCAAACATTGACACTGGAACTGGAAGTGACATCACATCAGAGTGGACAGCCTAATGTAGGAAACGCACAATGTTGACGTCTCAGCTGCTTGTGCCGTATTTTCTGCAGGCGAATGTCGTAGCAGCACGTCTCAGGTGGGAGATGAGCAGCGGTGATGGGATGTGCCGGCACTGGTGACGCTTGGGGGCGGCCATTTTGATTCAGCTTGACATTTCCACCTGAAATTCCAGCTTCCGAGTTCTACTTGGATGCCCAGTAAATCCAGTTAATACTCCGACCTGTAATAAACTCAGAGGAAAGTTCCGTTTCCCCCGAATGACTCATTTACTCTGACATGTTTAACCTTAATCATCAGGTTGGTTCTAAGCTGCGCTTGAGATAAAACAAATTGCCAATCGCCTCCTGATCTTGAGTGCAACATGCAAATATGAGCTGCAATCATAATGTGAGATTATTGTCGCCCCGCGCGACCCCTGGCTAATCTCCCCCAGCAACGTGGCTGTGGAGGGCGGCGTGCTGAAAGAGAAGCTGCATCTTGTCGAACTCATCCTGCCAGGGGAGTCGTCTCAGTCTGCCGTGTCAGTAAAGCGCCACACAAGCCCTTCAGGAATCTGACAAACACCACTTGATCTGTGGTGCGGAGACCATTAGCGGCAGGTATATTGATGGCGCCGCGCCGCCGCAGCCCAGCTTTCCTAGGGTGAGGCAGCATCCATGCCGGGAGGACACTTGTTCACTGTGTGTTTCCAATCACACGCCGGCCGTGCCGAGATGCCTAATGGCCTCCGCCTGCACGGCGCATGCGTTCAGCCTGCGTCCCATTGGGTGCAGTTGGGAGGCACCGGCAGATGGGATGCAGGCACCTGGAACAAGGACGGGGGAGCGAGGGCGAGGGGATGGCGTGCTACTGCCCATCCGTATATTCAACATGCCACCCAGAGACCCCCTTTTGTGAACTGCCCACACTTCATTAGGACGCCAGGATAATGGCCAACAAGCACGCGCTGTGACACCCCATTTCCTGTGCACTGAGCTCTCCAACCACGACAGATGTCGACAGTGCTGCCGCCGCCGCCGCCGCCACCGCCACTACCAGAGGCCCATGCACTTCCTGCCTGCTTGGCCAAGCCGCCATCCCACCGCGAGGGAAGAGGGTGTGTGGTGCCAACGTGAGGCACTTATGGCTTCTTTGGTTTTGTTTTTGAGTAAACAGCTGATTTATGCTTGAGGGATCACAAATCCCCCCGCCCCACGTACGCCACCGTTGCTGCCGCCGCCACCCAAATCCAAATGATGTATTTGTAGACAAAACATAAACAGCTGTTCCAGTCGGATGAGGAGAGGAGGGGGCATCAATGTTGTTTTAAAAGGTGTTATTATGCTTCCGCCGCATCAGCACGGGTAATAACGGCGGGCCAGCGTGAGAGTGCTGTCAGTGACGCATGAGCGGAGGGAGCAGGGGCCGTGGACCGAGGCTAATGGAGGCAAAACAACCTCCAGCTCCTGCCCCTGCTGTCCAGAAATCAGCTTTTAGAGGGAAAACACAGGCCACCTCTCAGCGCTCGCGCGACACGATACATCAGTACGAGGGGCAATTTAATCCCCTCATTTGAATATGCATCCTCAAAAAAAGCCCCTCCCTCCCTCCACTCCCCCGCCCTCCCCCCACCCCGCGCTGCGCTTTTGAACCCCGACCAGATTTCAGGACCGTGGGGGGAGGAAATTGTTGTACATTTCCTGACAAATTGAGTTAAACAGACATTAAGTAGGGCTTTAAGAAAACAAATGGTCGTCTTTATCACAGGTGGACACTGATGGTATAATGGGGGCCTGCGAGCTGATGGTATCACCGGCTAATGGCTTGACAGGATGCATTAAGGTTTTTGTGTAAAGAAGCGGCGAGCAGGGCCAGGCGGAATGGCGAAATGCAGACCTGTCAAGTGTGTCCCTTTTTGTGTGTGTGTGTGTGTGTGTGTGCGCGGGGAAGCAGATGTTTATACGGCGGCCTGGCAGAGGGCGGCGGGCAGCAGATGCCTGTACCCCTGCCAAGGTTGAGGATTGTACAGACGGTACATGTTCAGAGAGAGAACGCCGTGCTTAACCACCGCACAGGCTGACCGCTTTTATTTATTCATCTATTTGTTTAATTATTTACTCCTTGCATTGCTTGTTTGACCGTTTAACGACCCGCCTGAAGGCATTTACTTCAGGGACAGATGACTTCCCTTCATCTGTGGGGAGAACAAAGCTCCCGGGCCTTCAGAGTCGACGCTACCGAGACGAGGTTTGGTCCCAAACGGGTTCTGAATCACCTAAACCCTCCGTCAGGTTGTATAGACGCTTCAAAATGTGAGACATTAAAAATCTTAAGCAACACAAGTAACATACAAGTATCTAAAAGTGTGTTTCAAACCTGTGTTGAGGGCCGGAGGAGCGGCTGCTGCTACGGATCATGGCCGACTTTGTCAGAGAGGATGAGGAGGATTCCTGCTGGACAGTCATCCTGAAGTTGAGCTAGCTGATGCTAACACTTCCCACCCACTACCATTCACTGTGCTAAGCTAACTAGCCTGGGAGTCTGCTGGTGTGGCTCTGGGGGCGATGGATATTTGGTGTCTGGGACTGGGGGGTGAACTGCATTCAGCGGTTTGAATTGGAACAGTTGTGATCTGTGGCTCGTGTTTGGGTGGCGGAGGTTCGATCCCCAGGCCGGCAGAAGGAATCCTGGTGGGTCGACAGAAGAAAGCAGCGCTTCATGCAGACAAATGTCTTTTGTCCTGGGCTTCATCTCGTCCTCTAATTCTTTTGTTATTAAAGTTGAATGAATGAACCCACCAAAGATTCGCAGCAATAATACCTTCGCCTCTCATTATGAGACGCCGTATAAGGTAGTGATGCGGCTCGTCGACATTGATAATCCTTCTGCTCGCTCTCCCTCGCCATTTCTCAACACAGCAGAGGATCACAGCCTCCCCTCCGCCACCGCCGCCCCCCCTCGCGGCGCTCCTCCTTTGCTTTGCAAAGGTACAGCTTGTTTTATTAACATCAAAAGCGCCCGTGGGAGACGGCGGTGATCAAATTCCCCTCTAATTAAAATGAACCTGGGTTGAGAATGTTGCTCTGTTTAATAGGTACAGAACGCTGCTGATTGCACAAAGCGGCTCCGCCTTTTGTCGGCGTGGATCCCCGCCGAGACGCCGACGTGGTTGGAATGAGCGTACCTGCGGAGCTCCCCCGGCGTCTGGGTGACGCCCTCGTCGCTGAGGCTGACCTCTCCTGTAATGCGGGGGAGGGGGGGCCACGTTCAGAGCCGCCCCCCTGGACAACTTCTCCAAGTTTCCTCTCTCCTTAGCAACGACTGATGTCAGTCTGACTCATTTACTTGAAACTACTTTCTGCTTTTTCGACTCGGCTGAAGTTTTTGGCTATTTCACCCGCTGGCATCATCTTGTTTCAGCTCCTGCCTGTCAATAAATGTCAAAGGTCACCAGAGGTCGCAGCAACAGCAAGATGCCTTAAAGAATGCATATTGTGGGGTAGAATCAAGTTTTGTCTGATTCAGATGTGGAGTTGGTGCCAGGTCTGCTAAAGGCTTAAAACTCCTGAATGTATTGACGGAACGCGGAGGCTCGCCGTTTTCGTTCTGGGCGTTCGGCGTCTTTCTTGCTCAGGGGCTTAAGATTCAGGTTTGGGCTTCGGCGATGGCGGTACAGGCGAGGTGAGATGAGGGATACAAATTCAATTTGGGCGATTCTGCCGATCAATGATGGCAATCCAACCTTGATCTCAGGTTATGAATACCTGAGCAGACGGTTCACGGAGCGCATACCGATCACGCCGTCCAGTCAGTCACTTCAGTCTCGGTTTAATCTGCTACCTGGGTTTGATCACGTGACCTTTGACCCCTTAAAACTGCCAAACAGCAAAGGACATGAGGGTGTACAGACCGTAGCGCGTTGGAGTGAAGACAGAAACGTGAGTGAACCTTTGGCCGCTGGGACCTGTCCAGAGTCTCGCTAGTTTTTATCCGCTGGTTCGTCTCAGAGCAACAGACTGTTACTTTTGATTTTAGTTGACGAATTCTTGAAAAGATTGCCGACAAACCTGTTGGCGTTTGTGTGGCGAATGTAGCCGGCTAGCTGCTTTGGTAGTGTATGATGGTGTAGTATTACAGATTGTTACTGCTATTCTGTACTTCTGCTACTTCTCTGTCTCTGCTGCTGTCAAAGTGCCAGTGTCCCCACTGAGGGACGAATGACGGTTCGTCTCATCTTCATCGGGCCGCTATCTTCTTGTTCTCGTGCTCACGCTTGATGAGGCCCACATCTGGTTGAGTTGAGGTCGCCCTGGCGGAGGGATACGCTCTCGCCGAGCTTGAAGAACACCTCCTGATGTTTATGTCAAAACAAATGTGGCCTCATCTAAAAGCAAAATCCTCGATCAGATCAGAAATGATCAAAGTTTCGCAGCAGCTTTCTGGGCTGAGCAGCATCAGATTATTGGACAGACGCGCCGGTACATGTAAACATGGACGGACTGGGCCGCCGCCACGAGAAGAGTCAGATATCCCATTAACACATCTAAACTGTGTGATCTGACAGGAATACCGATACCTAATGATCCCGCGCTGGATGTTTACTCCTCAAGTTCTCAAAACTGGCTCGATCGAAGCCGCGCATGTCAGAGAAGCAACTGCTAATGATTTCTTCAAGTTCAGAAAACCCATATTTGTTAAAAAAGGAGTGAGATAATTAGATTCAGCTGTCATCTAGGATTCCTCCACCATTAATTTACCTGCTTTATCTTTTATGTCAGCAACTGGCAGCCGTGTGAGCGTGAAGTCAGGCCCCCAGATTGGATATTCTCTCTTTTAGCAGTGATAAAAGGTCCTGATCTTCTTCCAGGACGGACATCCAGACTTCATCTGTGTTTGTGAACATGTGTTAAATGTGCGGCCCACAGCACCACATTCAGTCGGAGAGGATTCCTGCAGACGTTGCTGTTTTACAGCCGTCCCACCCTGCTGTCAGACTGGAGCAGGTAGCGTGCACTCCATTAAACAAACACTGTGGCCCCTCACTTTTATTTGACATTTTATTTGGCTGTGACAAACGAGCAGCAGTTGGATTATAACATAATTTGTCTCCTCTTTATTACCGGCACAAAGGACACCATTCATTAATTATTCTGCCGTTGCCGCTCAACGCTAACTGGAAAGGTCCCTCTTTGGACAGATGGCGAGGACAATGTTATTTATATCAATCAGTCCAAAATGTTCAGCGAGGATTACTATTCCTTGGACCGCTTTGATTTATGTCCCTGCACCTCACCCCGTACCCAACCTCGCCGGCTCCTGCAGGGACGCTTTAATCGAATGGGAATTGAAAACAGAAACACAAGGCGGGCAAAGTGTTTGGCCATGTTTATTTATACGTCTCACTTTCCCTCCCTCAAGTCATCTAAAGTTGTTCTGTTGTTGCTCGCCAGGTCCGAGGTGCCTCTGAGGGTTCTCCAGCACCGACCCACCTGAGCAGGTCGGCGTCTACTTCTCACAGAAATATGCTGTCCTTCGTATTTCGCCCTCCTTCAGTTTTAATCAACAAATTCTAAAAAAGGGCGATCGGTGAATCTTTTCTGAGCTGTTTTGTGTGTCGCGTACGTAGCCGGCTAGCTACCGAGCGCGACCTAGTCGACCTAGTTGACCTCCTGACCTCGTGGTGATTCATGTCGCGGCAGGAGAAGAGCCGCCATCGTTGCTGTTGTCACGTAAACCCTCTTCCTTGGAGGTCGGGCGCTGTGACATCATGTTATTCCACTAAAGACACTGAGACGCAGGCGTTACCTGCATTTGTTCATAAATTTGTAGCTAATCAGAGATGTTGTTCATGACAGTAACGAAGGTTCTGTTTTTTAATGAATGCGATTAGCAACCTGTTTGCCAGCATTCATGTCAGGAGGTTTGACTGTGTGTGTGTGTGTGTGTGTGTGTGTGTGTGTGTGTGCGCGCGCGCGCTGCAGTGGAGGATAATGAATGAGAAGCTTGATCAGATGCAGATAGAAGCAGGCAGGTCTACCCTCGACACCGCCTCCAACAACTCATCATTACCTTTCTTCCCGGCATGCAAACCAGTCCCAGAGCAACACTTGGTAGCCGGGCGCCGTGATTTACACTTCTACCAGGAAAGAGAAGAAAATATATTTTGTAATGAATACCATTTACGGAGTAATTAGTTTTATGCAAACTAGTTAAGATGAAAGCAGAAATCTTTATAAATTATGAATCATGTTATAACTTATCAGGGGTGCTTATCATGGAGTTAGCGCACCTCCCTCTTAATTAAAAATGTTCACACGCAGTCAAAGGAGGCAGAGACGTCAGGTAGCCCAAGCGATTCTGGAGCGAGCCTTTGTTCTCGTCACATCAGGCCGGGCGAGAGAGGTAAACAATCTTGAGACAGGAAGAGAGGGAGGTGGAAGAACGTGGCTCCGATCCAGCTGCTGATGCTGGACATGAGCTCTAGGTAAAACCCAGCCTCATTCCTCCCATTTTTCCTCCTCGACGTCTTCCAAATGTTTGCCCATTGACTAGAAAAATCTCCGCGGGCCCCTGATGGTCCCTGGCTCAGCACGAGGATGCCCAGGCGCTACAGCAACGCTCATAAAAACTCAATTCATCAAGACGAGCGTAATTTGCTCCGAACGGAAAGCGCCACAAAAGGGGGCGAGCTTGTCAGCGAGACAGGTGGCTGGAGATCTCGCTCTGATACTGAGCGATATGAATAATAGATTCTGCTAAATGTACGCCAGGACCCAGGCTGTAAACACAGCTGCCTCCTTTCCCTTCCAAAAGAACAGCTTGGCTGGATGAGAAGCCCGAGCTCTCTGCCTCCACCTGAGGACTAGAGGGGGGGAGGGGGGGCGATTAACTAATCAAATGCAAGGGCTAAATAGGAGGCAAGGAGAGAGGAGACAAAGGGAGGGAGGCAGGGTGCAAGTCAGAAGGTTTACTAAAGCACAGATCTGCACAAAAGATGTTGATTAGTGGGAAATTGATGTCAACATTTCAAGCGTTCAGCGGCGATGCAGTGACATTAAGCCCCGAGCTGCCGTGCTTGACGTTCTTTACGTTCGCTGGTGAAGCTGCTGCAGCTCCTCCCAAGAATGTTCGTCCTGCAAAGACACCAGAAAGAAACGGTGCACTTCAGGGGAAAATGACTGGACGGGGCTGGAGTTCTCTCTGAGAACAAGTGAAGTGACCACAGGGGAGGGAAAAGGAAGGACATCCCTGTGAGGTGCAGCAGAGGGGCAGCAGAGGGGCAGCAGAGGGGCAGCGATTCATAGGGAATAGAGAGTCTCTGGTCTGCTGGGCGACTGAGTGATGAGCGGTCGCTACACTGTCACTAAACCAATAATCTATTGGATGATGGGAGTAACGGTGTTAGCACGAGTGGGAAGCAGCCCAGTGTATTTGTCCGTGTTTGAACCCGTACGGCGCCGCCGCAACTGTCGGGGAATTTGTCACTTCTAGCTGAAAAGAAACGTACGACATTTAGCTGAAGAGGCGCCCTGATGATAGTAGGATTGTGGATGGAGAAATGAGGATTCTTTTCTGTAAAATGTGTGAATGTAGAGGGGATTCAGATGAAAAGGTAGGAGGATTGAGGAAAAATCCTGAGTTTTTTTATTCTCCCCAAAATGTGACCAGGCAGGTTTTGGCCTGAGGAGAGAAGAAGTGGAGCTCAAACTATAAAGAGGGAGCCTTGGTGGTTTTGACAGTGTCAATCATGTTCATCAGTGTGGGAGGATAGGCTGCACCTGCCGGACAAGTAAGTTGGACCTTAGATTCTCAGGAGAATTGATGAAACAAATCTGAATTATTTTGAAAGCTTTTCTGAAAAATGTCAGCGTGAAGGTGGTTTGAGAGCCGCATTCGCTCGCATTTGTGGTCGTGACCCAATCATCTTTCGTGAAGTGTCATCTTACAAATCAAACTCGGGGAATTTAACGTTTTTATTGACGGAACCTGCGGAACTCTCAGCCCCGGCTGTGTTCAGAGGGTCGGTTCAGTCAAAAGAACATTGAGAATGAAGCAAACTGTTTCAGCCTGCACGGTGACGGCGAGCTGGAGGCTTCCTGGTTGATGCTGGTGCGTGTTTGCGGTGATTAAGAGCTGATGAAGACATTTATCCGAGCGAAACAAGTGTTTTTCCCCTCCTGTCTTTGTTTTCTGCTCCTGTGAATAATGCAGAAGCGAGGAACGGCGTTTGTTTTGGCAGGGACGTGGCGAGCCACAGCTCTGCAGGATGAAGTCACATGTTGCAGGGAACATCGTACCGCTTTACTCACGGATGTGTTTACTCATGAATTATCACGTGGTGGTGACTCACGCCGGACTACGTTTCCTCGCTGATGTAATCTTCCGGCGCCAACCCACTCTCCGACACTTCGTCGATGGCTGCTCCTCTGCACGTTTGATGACTCCCCAGATGAAATTTAGGAGGATTTTTCCCAGCCGAAGGTAATTAATTCTTCAATTAAAATGTTGTTAAACATTTTTAATGAGTAACTGGCACTGGGGAATCAGATACAAAACTACCAGACACAGACAGACAACACCGATCCCTCAAAGTTCTGCAAATCTGCTCGTTGACCCACTTTTTTTTTTTCCTATTGCGGCGTGCCGAAATATAAATAAAAAATCAAAAGTGAAGCGTCTCCTGGCACAGAGGATGTGTCCTTCATCTCAGGTGACTACTGCTTCATTTGGCTGCCTCTTTCTCCCGCCTAATTAGGGCACGAGACGGCGCACAACAACCTGAGCTGAAATATGACATCAGAGCGGGAACAAGACCCACTTAACCTGATTTTACTTCAATGTGAACAAAGACAGAAGAGTGCAACAGAGCATGTTTCATTAAACGACCGCAAAATGACGAGACTTGATCACGTTTTCAACTCCTGACGCGTTCCAGCGGGATGAAGGATGGTGTTACCAAAGTAACCAAAGCTTCGGGTTGGCGATCATGACAATAAGGATAGTCGTGCTTTCTTATTTGCGTCAGAGAGCCAGATGAAGGTTCCATCCTGGGTTCCAACTCAAATGAATCAATAAAAGCACCGGTGTTCTCCTCCTCCTGCAACTGTCCTGACGAAGAACGGATGGGTCACCAGAAAAATGACCCAAAATGTCTCACATGGCGCTCATGAGGATGCTGCTTATCTACCATCATCGCTTGACTATTGTGTTCTTCTGACGTGAGCGTGCTAACCAGCTAGCGCCAACCCCTCCCTCCCTGTAATGCCACTTTGGGCCTCACGAGGCGACAGTGAGTCACGCCAGTCTGCGTGACGTGAGGCGGCACCTGATGATGACACCAAGACACGGAAATGTTGTCAATGAATGGATTTATCGTAGCAATTTTCTTGCTAATAAAATGCCGCCATCTTACAGCCCTCGTGTTGACGGCGGCGTTGCTTCTGTGCTGATGTGGACCAAACAAAACGGAACTCACCGCGTGATTTGCAGAGCATTCTGGGAACTAAAGAAATATCCTCATTTGGAGGTTAAAGACCAGAGCTGAAGCAAAGGCAACAACAACTTTGACCCTAAGCCAAAGATGGATGGCCTTTTGGCCTGATGTGGCCCGTCCAGTTTAGTGTGAATGCACATCAACACCTGTATCTGATGAAGCCCCGCCTCCTCCTGCAGCAGGTGGAGCATTCGCCAATCACGGGGCCAGCTGAGGGAGCCGGGTTCATCACAGCGCTACACTCTGGAGCTTCCTGGCATTGTTCTCTCAATTAGACTCTTGTAAATGTGTTGCTTGCTTAATCACCCAAAAACCGGCCCCTAGGACTTCCCCCTAATGCAACCCCATTAAGACGGGCCATCAAAACAAAAGATCCGCCTCTAATGGCAATAATCCCTCACTTCTGTCACGCCGCTGCCAAACGTGTATCTTAAATGAGCGATGATGGATGAGAGCAAGCCTCCACGTCACAGAGCTTTATTACTGCTGATGGATGCAGTGGGCGTCACCAACCCTCCACCAGGGCCCGTCACCGCCAGAGCCGGCCCGTCCCGAGTGTGTCCTACTTAACCCGCCATCTCTGGAAGTCAGACGGCTGCTCGTGGTGCTGAGGGAGAACGGAGGGAGAAATACGAGCTTATCCAAACAAGCTCATTAGCACAATTAGCGCTCGTTTCCTGCCGACGGACCCCTGGAGCGCTCCTAAAGTTTGACTAGTCACTAGTGACTGGGACGGCGAGTCGCAGGGTTGGGGAGGGAGGGCTGACCAGCAGCTGCTTCTACCCACTCGTAGCAGGTGGATCCTGGGATCCCGGTGACGGGGCCCTGGAGTTCCATCTGAGTCTGTCAATCATTACGTCACAGCATCGTTGTCCCCTTCACTTAATCCATCAGCTCCTTATAATCTGATAATCGGTCACTTCGTGCACTCCATCTTGATTTCTTTGTGTTTATCACTAAAACTACGCCATTATTTGCATGACGTCTTGTTCTTATGGAGAGAAAATGGAGTCTTCATGGTTGCCAATGTGTTTTAAATGTCCCTGAAATCCCAACCAAGGCCGCTGCTGCAGCACCTTTGGTTCGCTAGGGTTGTTTAGAATCGGCGGCACATTTATGGAGTCCACAATCATTAAATGACTGTTTTCTCAGCCAGGAGTGACTCACTGTTCAGTTTATTTTGAACAAAACATCTTTTCCACTTTGAAATCCCGGGTGGATCCACTGGGAGGCCAGACATCCCAGTTCCCCGGCAGCACTCAGCTGCAGCAGTGACGCTGAGCTCGGCCCCATTTAACGCCAGGGATATTTTCAAAAGCTGTGAGGAGTGAGATGCAGATTTTGGAGTCGAATTTGGTTTTTAATTCAGATTTTTATTTAAACTGATGATGATTGTGATATAATTTAGACAAACTCTTATTGTGTCACTTTTTGTGGCTCCTGTTGTTTGACGGAGGGGTAAAAGAAGACCGTTGAGGAATGTGCGTTTGTTATATTTGTGTTCAACATGGCCGACGCGCTCGAGTACCGTTGAGCCTCATAAACACGAGCTCCATCAAGCTGCTTCCTCTGGAACGTCTCATCTGTTCTAGTTTCTCTTTTGATTTTTTACATTTTTTAATCCCTCCATGACCTTTGACCTTGGCACTCTTCACAGCCCATGCAGGAGCTTCAGCCTCCTCGTGTTCTCGGCGTCTCTGTATGAGAACACGTGTTGAGGGAATTCTCTAACATGTAAATGTTGTCCACGTTTCTAAATAAAGCCGCCTCTTTCCCTGCGCGCCATCACGCCGAGCTGCGCAGCCATTAAGGTGCAGCTCAAAGACACACAAACCCTCTAACGTGGTATTCTTCTTAATTATATATGGAAGCCATTATATTCCCCAGACGGCACGGTATATTTAAAGAAACCAGAGTCCTTCCAACACTTCTGCTCTCAGGGATCTCATACTTAACAGGAGATCTGCTCTTAAGGGAGCGTCCTCTGGGTACGCAGCCGGCAACGAGCCAATCGCAGCCACGGCGCCGCCACGCTGTGCCAAACCAGCTCATTACATATGTTTGAAGTGCGAGTTCTGCAGGCATTCGTCTCAGCAGAGGAAGAGAAACCCATATTTGAATTGCAAACACGCTAAAAATATTTCATTACCTTTGTTGTCACTCTGAAGCTACTTTAGCGCTGTAATGGCTGCCGCTGGATCACATGACTTTCACCAGCTGAGGAAGAACACACAAGACTGTTGACATTTAATATGTAACCATCAGTCAGTTTAAAAAAACAACACCCTGACGACTGGAGAGTTTTATCACCTGAGAGGATTTTCACACCTGGAAACCTGAGACCAGCTGGTGGCTAGTTAGCTTCGCACACTGACTGGTTCTGGGTCAGGCTCAGGTCCAGGATGTTGGTGGGTCCTGCAGTAATCCTCCTCATCCTGTCTTACAAGGTCAGCCATGATGGGTAGCAGCAGTCGCTCGTCTAGTCGTCAACAAAATTTGGCTGGCGGAAGTTTTGAGGCGCTGGGTCGAATCTCTGCGCCCAGCCAGGAAAGTAGTTCCGGCTTTGTTTGAGATTCCGGAGTTCCGGAGTTAAAATGTCTCCTAATTTCGATGATTTCATTGTGAATGCTTTACGGGTTCCTTGTCACATTCATGCAGCATCAGAAAAGTGTGTTGAGCTTTGACGGAATATGCTAACACTTCCCACCCGCTACCATTCATTGTGCTAAGCTAGCTAGCATGAGCCTCAGCTCCCTCAGCTTGAAGGGTCTCTATCTTCTTGTCTCTGGTGACAATGGACAAAAAGTTGTTGTGTTCCCAGAGGGAAATGTCAAAGTTTACATTCAGACCAAGTTTTGCTTTTCTAAAAATCAGTTTAATTTACAACTCTTTCATTTGCAGGTCAGACAGGCCAGACGGGCTCCACCTTTGATGTCGCCGTGACTCCCCGGATTCCCGTGGGATGATGGTCACTGCTGATCACATGACCAGGAGAGACGGAGTTACAAGTCACCAACAACCACGAAAGGTCAGTTTTCATAGTTACTTTTACGACCAAGTGCCAACGCAGTGTTTTCTATGCATCGATCCGTGAGTGGCGCCGGACCACAACATCAACACTGACCAGCTCGCATCGATCCTCTCTTGTTTTAGCGTGAACAGGGTTCAAACGGCCACGAAAGACCTGGACAGGTCATGGAATTTAAAAACTGGCCCTGAAAAGTTTTGGAAAAATCAATCCAGCAAGAAAATGTGGTGAAAGTTGTGAAAATGGACCTGAATGTAAGAACCGACGAGGCTCAGGTGAGGGTCTGATTGACGGACCACGCTGCTCGTTTTAGTTGAGAGTAGACTGGAAAAAGTTTTGTGTTCATGTTTAAAAAGTTTTCGAGGCAAAGTGGTGAAAGTACAGTGTGTTTAAATCCTCTCCCAGTGTTTGGATGCGCCCGGAGGATTTTTGAGGGGTTGAGTGGGAGTAGAACTCCGACTATGTCAGTCTTTCAGTGATGAAAGCAGGAGGAAGCGCGTCAGACCGCCACATGCGCGCTAATTTCGGTGCATTCAAATGAGTGAGCGAGCGGAGAATCTGCAGTAATTCCCCTTTTCATGGTTGAACTCCACCGAGAGTTTCCTCAGATCCACATTTCCCAGACTCCCATGCAGGAGGAAAGGTAAGAGCTCACTGAGCGGCAGGAAGCGCCTCCTCACCTCAGCCTGTGATTGGAGGCGTTGCTGAGCGCCGCTCTCAGCTGCATTAGCCGCTTTTCTCGTGACAGGTAATAAAGCAGATCCCTTAATTGCAAATGAATGCACACACCCCACTTCCATTAGGCATAAATAATTTGGCCACTTGGGTATCAGCCTCCCAAATTACTTATTCTTTTTGTGTCTCAAATTACCTATTCTTTCTGATGTTGCATTTACTTGATTAGCGAGCTGCGCGCGACTCGCCATTGGCTTCTCGCAGGTTTGCAGCCTGTTTTTCATGCTCACATCCAGATTTGTTGTTTTTGCTTTTGTCTCTGTACTTTCAGCACCCGATGATTATTTATGCAGCTGCTCCCAACTTTCGCAGCCCACACCTTTGCTCGGGGATGAATACTAAATAACGTCACACTCAGATTCTTTCACCCTCATGAAATATTGATTTTCCTGGCATGTTGCTCATATACATCAACATTTTAAGGACAAAAGATTGTTATTTACAGTTGGATATTGGTGATCTTCTTCACTTCTGTAAATGTAGAGCAGGACCGGCTCCCTCGTGCACGCTCATTATCATGTAAATCCCCTATAGATGATCAAATTTTAATTTAAACAGCCCTATTTATGGGATTCTCAGGCATTTCCTCTTATCTTACATATACATAAATGACTTAAGATGTTTAATGAGGCTCATTTTCAAATCTCCCTCCTCCTCTTCAGGCGCTTTCCCGCAGCTTTCAAGTTGCAGAAAATGTGTGTTCAACCGTAAATCTCGCCAAATATGTGTTTTCATGGTGAAGTTTTGTCCACTTTTTGATTCTTTATCACTTTGTGTCACAATGTGGAAGTACAGTGGCGTGTAATAACCTGCAGGCATGGCAGCCGAATCAGACGTGCTGCCGCTGCATCTGAGCGTGTGCAGTTGTTCACTGCATTCCAACAAAAAATAAAAAAAATAACAACAGAACCGGTGCAGTTTACTGTTATAAAACTGTTCACCATCCTGACGTTTCGTAACCAGAAGTGACCATATTTGGACGAAAGGTTGGAGTGAGGAGGGCAGGGTCACAACCAGGATAGTCAGGCCTCATCCTGGGAATGTTTGACACGTGTGGTTCAGTTTCAGCTCAAATACAAAGATCGGGATCGCGTGTCCCCCATAGAGTCCATGCTGGCATTCAGATGGGTCACATGGTCAACTGTTCAAGGAAGTAGCCACGCCCTGAGTTATGGGCCAGGTTTCTCTACACAATGCATCAACAACAATTCGCCCTTCCTTCACTTGTAGACGCATCAGAGCGGTAAGAAGGGGGGTCCTCTCCATCTTTGCTCCGTCTCCTGAGGCGAGCTCGTTGCTTCCCGACAGACAACCGTCGTCCCGCTTGGCAGCATTTGGAGATATTTTGTAACATGGATCCAGATTTAGTTCATGTGCCAAATTACAGATTTGAGAGGTTATCTTTCTTTTCCTGCTGGTCGGGACTCCTACAATGTTTTTCTTAAAAGAATGCAATATTGTGAGGCGGCGGTGTTATAATTTAACCTTTCCTGCCGGGTGACGCTGAGGAACCGCCGTCGTGGTTGAGTCTGGTGCGAGCGCTGAGTTACAATGACATCATGGATGGTGACATGAATTCATCAGTCAGAAACTCTTCATCCCACCAGCGTCCTGATAGATGCAGATTTGTGAGTGGACAGCCTGTCCCTCCTGAAGCAGAAATCCGACTCAAACAAATCCGCAGATTTAATGTCTCTGAAAATGCAGCGAGACCTCCACCAGCCAGATTCCCAGAAGGAGGTGTGATGGTGACCAGACCCCCCTGTCCCCTTTCTCACCCCCCGCCAAGTGTTCCCGCATGCCGTCCCCAGGTTGCGACAGCCCTAATTAAAATGTCCTTCCTCATTATCATCGATTGCCCCGCGCATTTTGGAAAACAACTGCAGCGCCGAGCTCTGGCAGTGGCGGCAGCAGCAGCCAAATATAGACATGTTACGCTGGTCTTTAGCCCCGTCAGATGGTCCCAGTCCGACATGAGAGTGAGAAAAGTGGGGCAGCAGCCGAGTTTCCCCAGTGGACACTGGACCGCAGCTCACACACACACACACAGATGGCCACTGCCCCATTCCAGGGTTCATCCTCCACAGGAAGAAACAAACTTCCAGTCACGGACGGTGTGATTTATTCATTAATGAGAGTTTCTGTCTTATTCCGATAGAATAAAACTGGCAAACGAGCCATGTTCACATGTTCTGTCAGGCTTTATTTGTGTCTGGTATGTGTCTCAGTAGCCTCGGTTAATAATAAAAAAACCAAATAATCGCCAGTCCAATCTGTTGTGTTCAGCAGCAACATGAGCTCTGCTAGTTCAGCGCTCAGGCACTCAGACAACAGCCATTCAGGCTCGGCCGTCTGATGTAACCGGCTCGGCTGTCAGTGAGCGACGCGATGGGGGAGGTTCTTCATCCAGCTTGACTGAGGTTCACGCTTTTTTGGCTAAAAATACAATCCGTGAAATGTGATTGTTTCAGGTTTTGATCAGAGACGGTCCCTTGAAGATCGGGACAAGATTTTTCAAGAGGGTCGAGTCTGGGGGCAGTTTTTGCACTCTTGATGGTCCAAAGTCCCACAACAACACATAAGTGGTGACGTCGTGCTCGCAGTTGACCAAAACGGATCAACGGTAGTTCCAACCTAGTTCAGTTTTACGTCTTTTAGCGTGATTTCTATCTGTGTGTTGTCTCTACTGTCCCCCACCTGAGGGGAACATCTGTGCTTCTGTGCTGGTCTGGCTGCAGTTACACCACCGAACCACCAGGGGGTGGCTGAGCTTGCACATCCAACAGCTGCGGTTGAAACAGAGCAAACACTTTGGCGTCCGTGCGATTTCCAGGGAAGTGCACGGGGCCGTGGGCTAAAGCGCAGGGCTGCGCGTACCAACGCTCGAACCTCGCCATCGATGAACCTCGCTTCATATACGACCTGATGGGGGAGCGATCATTCGCCACCACGACTAACCTGCCTGACAAAGGTGAACCTGCTCGTGTCAGAACAGGAAAAACTCAAATGTTCAAATCTGCGTTCATCAAAAAATCGTTTCTTCTTCTTCTTGGGTTATATTTACAGTAGACACAAGGGAATCTGCTCAGAATGACCTCAGGTAGGAGACGGCGACGAGAGTGAAGCCAAACAATGAGCTGAAAGTCCAAGCGGAGCGCTGGTCTGCCCCCTGCAGCCGTCCTTTGGCCTTCGGTTGGTGTGAAAGTGTGAATGAGCGCAGCGTTCTTTGAGCCGCTGTGGCCTGTAATTGACCCAATCATAAAAGATAAATTTAAAATAACTAAAAATGGGGAGCAGGCTCAAAGCTGCAACATGTTGCCATCAATCATTCATCAGCCAATGTGGGCAATGAAACACGTCAGCTGATCAATAATTCATTGGAACATATTGCCTTCCATGAACCTTTTTTTTAACCTAATTTTATTTCTAGCACCCTGCACAGGGAAGTGAGTACCTCACTCTCTGGGCTGGAAAATGCCAGAGTGCTGCAGGTTTCAGGGCGCGTGACGGACAGATGGACGGACAAACGGACAGACTGACATACAGGCATGTCAGAGGAGGCACGTTGCCGGCTGGCCAGGCAGGAGCGAGGGAGCATCTGCCGGCGGGTTTGAGTCGCAGCCATGGCTTCTGTGAATCAGGATCTCCCCTGACGCCGGTGGCGGGCCAAGAAGGGCCGCTGCTGTGCCAGCGGGTCAGGGGAATCACAAATGGTTCAAAATATCATCACCTAAAAGGGTCCGGATTATCCCAAGCTCCCCCGCATGAACACCTGTGTCTCGATTTACACTTCAGCTCCGTCCCAACGCCACTGTTCCAACGCTCGGGTCATAATACTGCCGTCCTTTGACTGTGACGATAACGCTGCTAGCGAAGCTGGAACCAATGGCGTCGCGCCGACTCTTTTATTCACAGATGTCGTAGGAACTGTTTGCGTTTTCTGAGTCGACGTGAAGGAGAAGCTCCTCTGCGTCCGTGGAAGGACGAGAAGGCAGACGGACATTGACCATCACTTGTTTTTCTTTCATGAATGCACACGAAGGAAACCGTTTTGTAAAATACCACAGAAAAAGGAAGGAAACGAGGACGGCAAACAGAAGTTCCCGTTGAGTCTTGCCGGTTAACCTCGCTGCACCTGAGCTGCGTTGCTAGTAGAACATTTGGGATCTTTAGCCACGTAAGCAGCTTCCTGGAACATCTCACCTTTTACAGAGTCAGAAGACAGCAAGTCTCAAGTGTGTCCAGTGGAACAACAGTTGGAGTAGGTGGATGATTTAAGGCTACCACCTGTAGCGGAGGCTGCCTGGGAATGTCGGGAAGCGCCGCATTCGTCTTTTGAAAGCACCTGAATTCATCAGAATCCCTCAGAGACCCCATTAACCTCGCCAGATCAGTTTAGCGTCACTTTGTCCTTTTGAGTCCTAAAGTGTTTCTTCTTATTGCCCCTTTAACCGAGGAGATAAAAAAATGCCTTCAAGGGTCGAGCGCGACACCACCGTCACACTCATCCCAATTCCCCCAGCTCGTCCTCCCGGCTGGTTATCTACAGTCGGCCACAGAAACCAGGGCAGGGGGGGACTTACCAAACACCGCCACGGCCCATTTGACCACAGGGGAGGCCTGTCAATGGCCCAGATAGTTCTGGTAATTTCTCTGCTGCTGCTGCTGCTTTTACATATTCAGAGGCAATATGGGGGGGGGGGGGGTTCAGTCTTTGTTCTGGCGTGCTGGTTCACCGGGGCAGGGGCCACGCTCTCCTCCACCTTGAAGTGGCGAAGGTATGTTTGAAATGGCGAGGAGAGAAGAGAAGGAGTAAACAGGATTAGCAGCTTCTCTAGCAAGGGAATGCCCCCCCCCCCACACACACACACACACACACACGCAGAATTGCTAACATGAATAAGTGAAGCAATAAAACATTCTGTTGATACGCTGCAGAAATATTATTGTGCTCGGACGGCGCCGGTGAATAAGTGTTCTTCTTAATCGAAGTAGTCGAGCGCGGTTCTGAATGGGACGATAATTGACCCAAATGCTGCTCGTCTGCGGAGGCGGCGACAGCAACGCGTGGCTCACGATGCCATCAGATCGTCAGTTAAAAAAAAGGAAAAAAAACGCGCACGTCAAGAAGAGCCCCACGGCGCGTTGAAGAATGAGCGTGATTTTCTGAAACTTGCGTCTTCGTGTATTCTGAATATCTGATATCAGCGGGCCGTTATTTTGAAAATCACTCCTCCACAATACAAGCGGCGGATGGTGCTAATTTCAAAACCATCATCTCCTCCACGCCGAGTTCAGGAAGTTGATTTATAGACGGTGCAGGCGGAGTTAATTGCAGTGCGCGACACCAATCAGTCTTCAGGGAGGAAGGCGAGCGGGGATTAAATCGCAGCACAAACAAACAAACAAACACATTCACTGCTCCTGCGTTTATTTATCAATGTTTTAGATTGCCCCCCCACACTCACACCCTTTATTTTTCAGATTCAATAAGTTAACGGCAACATTGTCAGCGCCGGGGCGTCACTTTATATCTACGCTGCCAACAAATCAGTCTTTGGGAGAATGTAAATGTATGGCGGAGCCGCCCCTCCCTTGTTGGCTCCTCGAGAGCGAGATGATCATCATTGTGCTCGCCGGCATTCATCTTGATTATACAGACAGAAACGCTTTGATAATGATCTGCGGGAGACGGTCGTCAGAAGTTTGTCAAAAAACACTAAATGTCAATTCCCCGGCGGTACGATGGTGGTGGTGTGACACCGCCTGTCACACACACACACACACACACACACACACACACACACACACACACACACACACACACACACACACCACCGCCTTCCCCTCCTCCCCTTCAGAGTAAGAGTTGGCCAATGAGACCTCTTATTCCCTGTTTGCACTGAGAGACATGGCGAGGGGCGAATGCAGCTGCAGACCAACAACTGCTGTGTGTGTGTGTGTGTGTGTGTGTGTGTGTGTGTGTGTGTGTGTGTGTGTGTGTGTGTGTGTGTGTGTGTGTGTGTGTGTGTGTGGTCGACACAAAAACACTGCAGGAAAAAGGAATTCAAGTTCAGCGCAGTCGTTGGACGTACAGTATTTGAATGTGTGTGTCCAGAAAGGTTGTAAACAGGTCGGTCACATGACGCGTCAGAGAAGTCATGAGATGAAGGAAAACAATGTTTGGGGGGGAATTTGGCCGGCAGGAATCCTTTGACAGGTTTACGTCACCTCGTGCTCGTCACGCGCTGCATCAGGGAGTCCACGCTAGTTAGCTTAGCACAGTGAATGGTAGGGAAGTGGTAGCATCCCTCTGTGAAACGTCATCAGACTTTGCTGCATAACGCGGGTTGTGTCTAGTATTTGCAATGACATTTTCAGCCGTGCGGCCGGAACTACTTTCCAGACTGGGCGTAGTGATTTGACGCAGCACCTCAACCGTTTATTGGTGACTGTAAGAGCGACTGCTGCTTCTATCTAGGATGGGCACACAGCAACATCCTGGGCCTTGCAGAAGAATGCGAACACTTTCCATCTGCCATCATTCATCGTGCTAGGCTAGCTAGCATGAGGCTCAGCCCGCCAAGGCGTGTTCAGATTTATGTATTCACGAATCAAATGCAGCTCCATCAGCTTGTGGGTGACATCAAGGAGCTGATGCGAATGACATGGCAGGTTCCTGCACAGCAGGCAGGTACTCACGTCTAAAGGGTCGGAACTCCTCTCTGAAATGCTAACGAGGGCGAGTTAGCAGCCGCGCACGCATGAGCGCGTGTTTGTCAGCGTTGGGTCTGTGACCTTTTAAAGGCCCTGACATCCTATAGAGGGTTTAGGTCGTTAAGGAGCATCTTTATGCAGCACCAGCTTTTACTCCTGACAAGTGAGCTCACAGATTTAAGCTCCTGAGTGAAGTTTGTCGAGAAAAAAATGTTTGAATCGTCTTCACATATGGCCGGAGTGGCGGCGCCCCGCTGGCCGCCACAGCCGCTGTCAGCCTCCCCAGCTTCCCGGCGAGCAGGGGAACATCTTGAGCGAGCGGGCACAAACGTGGACCGAGCCTCCCTTTGGCTGACGTCCAAACGCCGTCCTGCGTCTTCTGGGAGAACAAGAGGAGAAATGGAACAACTGGTTTTAATGAAACAATTACAAGACACTAATTATTATGTTAATGTTTTGCTACTATCATCAGCCAGCGCTAACAGCCTCGTGCACCTAGAGGTTCAGTGTGTGTGTGTGTGTGTGTGTGTGTGTGTGTGTGTGTGTCTCAGCTAGGTGGGATTGTTGAATAGGCAGGCAGCGGGAATGTGTTGAAATGTAAAAAGGGGCCACAAAGCGCCGGCTGTTGTCATTGAATGTCAGGTACATTAATTCCCATAATGCTCAGCGCAAATAAATTAGCAGCAGGGTTGCCAGTGATTCAAAGCCATCAGTTTTAGGTGTGTGTGTGTGTGTGTGTGTGTGTGTGTGTGTGTGTGTGTGTGTGTGGAGGAAGGGGGGGGGAAGCTCAGGAGACGAGCCTGGAGGCGAGAACACACACATGCATCACTCAGATGCATTAATACACACATGTAAACACATGCATCAGCCTACACACACAATGAGCAGTGGCGGCCATTGTTGATGCTGCAGTTATTCATGTGTGGAAGGACCAGGTTTGGAGATGATGTCGTCGTCCCCCCCCACACACACACACACACACACACACTGGTAATGTAGTGAATGTCTCTGCTGTTGGCTCTGGTCGGCGATGAAGAAGAATAAAGATCTTTTCTGGCGCACTGCGACATCAGAAGCTTTGTAAGATTGATGAGAGGTGATTAACCAATTAAATGTGTTGAAAAGTTGCCCTGCACATGTGACCTGGAGGTTTGTACCCACGTTTTAATTGGAAGCAGCACCAAAGATGTCCTCCTCACCGCCGCAAACCAGACCGACGGCTCAGAAAGAGTGACCAAACTCAGACCTTTGGCGTCAACGTTCTTTAAATTCAGTTTTGAATGTACTTGTTTTTAAAATTTTAATTCTTTTTTAGTATTTTTTTTTTAAATCATTAACAAAGCGGATGTGGAATCAAATCTAAACGAGAAGTTACATTGGGGTTTATTTTACTCATTTAAAAAAAAAAAAAAAAGTCTCTTTTAAAAATGAATAAAAGAAAAACTCTTCTCGGGAAATTAGCTGTCCTTTTATTTCAAAAAGTTCCAAAATGTAAAATCAGTTGGCGGCAGGCTGAACCCCTGGAGGAGGATCTTTGTGTTTGTCAGTCGTGACAGTCGTTTCTGGTCGAGGGCGAAGTGTGCAAGCCCGCCCCTGCGCACCTCTGCCAGGTTGCGATGTCAGGAAAATCAAGAAAGCCCTCCTCCTCAGTTCTGGTGACCTTCGAAGGCCAGAGATTTGTGAGCCGGCGCTGGCGGCCAGGTCTGGCTTTGAGGCCTGGAGCTCTCGGTGGGACTACCTGGCTGAATGATGGCTCAATGAGCGCGGCAACAATGCCCCGGACCGTCTGCCATAAGTGGCTGAAAGAGGTGATTCATGAACTGTGGGCACCAGGTCTTGGCTGGCTCTCTTTGATTGAAACCTGTTTAGCAACAACTGCTAATTTCATTACATGGTGTCAGCGCACACTGAGCCGCTCCTAAAGGGCCCGCTTTGAACTCTCGGGGCCCAAACAATGACACGGGCCAGTCAGGGGGCCCTGATGGGAGTGTGACGGGTCCGCGGTGGGTGGAAAAACAAAAAGGAGGAAGGTTTTTCATAAGGCTGAAGTCTGTCAAATATTTTGATATGTCCCACACACCACGGCGCAGCTCCTCCTGGGCTTTTTGCCTTTCAGCAGGGGAACAATTGACTTTCTTCACCATCAAGTCGTTGGCCTCCCCGCCTCCAGGCAAAACCTTTCATGAGGAGCCATGGCTTGCCGTTGCAGCTGTTCGGCGAGGGTTCTTCCCATGGACACCGGGGATCAAAACCCTTTGAGGAAGCCACTTCAGTTGTGTGGCCTTGCAGGTTTCTCTTTTTTTCTCTCCCCCAAAACTTGGCTCAGTAGAAAGTTTTCGGGGTCTGTTTGCTGGGCCGCGGCTTGATCTCTCTCTCTCTCTCTCTCTCTCTCTCTCTGACTCTTTGTTGGTGTGATGATACATGAAGCACCACAATGGTTAGCTCAGTCGCTAATCACCTTTTTTAGAGCTGCTACACTGCAAAAAGTGACGCGTCAGCTGTGTGTGTTTGGTCTGTGGTTCAGTTTCCCTCCCACCTCCATGCTTCAGCTCAGGATGGTTGAGGTCCGTTCAGGCAGACATGCCGGGTGAGGCTGATTTCACTTTTACATCCCTAAATGCGTCACGGCTGCTGGGGTCTGCATCAGAGCGTTGGTTCTCAAACCGTGGCGTGGTCCCCTTAGTGGTACGCGTAGGAACCCCAGAAATACAACTGCGAAAACGCAACACCTGAAAAACATTGGAATCAAATGAGACGGTCCAAACAGGAGGTAGGCGACTGAGTAGGAGAAGATACGTTTTTGTCTCGCGACGCGTTGGTGTCGGACGCTACGTGGTCACGCGTATTCACGCCATTCCTGGTCAAGCAGATTAAAGTGGCTTAGGTGGCGTAGTAGCGAGACAGTGAAGTTAAATGAAAGGTTAAAATACTTTTGTGTGAAGGGCGGGGCCGATGACTGAGAGGGGGGGTCTCTGATGATTGACAGGCATTAGTTGGCAGGAGACGGGACTTAAACCAGACTCGCTGAATCAGAAGTTTCCCGACTCGCCTGTCCGACTCGCCGTGTCAACTCAGCTGCATTGATTATCATTGTTATGTTGATCAGGCTTTGATTGACAGCTGACCAACGCTGTGGGGGTTCACACTGAACCGCCTCACGTCTGCAGGTGTGATCAGACGTTTGCCCGGCCGACTGCGGCTGGTCCGGCGACGGCGTCACTTCAACACTGTCTGTTGTTTACGTGGAAGCGCGTCGTCGTCACGTGTAAATCGGTTCCCTGGCGGCGTCACCGCTACACCGCATGGGCATTATTCTAATCTGGTTTTAAGAAGTGGCTGTTTTTAAAGCGAGGACCTGATATTAGTTCCCACGTCAGGATTCCCAAATCTGATATTTTACTGGAAGACGCTCTGATCTGTTCGCGGTGTTTGCAGTGTGTGTAACGTTTTGGAGCGAGCGAACACCCTCTGCAGCAGCCTTCCAGAACATGCACCATGAAGGTAACTTTGTAAAGTTCACTGCGGATAGAAGAGGCGTATGAATATTCATGAAAAATTAGCCGAGCTCAGCGCGGCTGATAGCGGCCCGTCGCTGCTGCAGTATTAGGCCTGTAAAGAGATGAAAGGCTTGGGAACCATCCCCACTTCCTCGGCCTTCCACTCAGACACAATGGCCAACCAGCCGCTCAATTAGTCTGCCATCTTAGACTGACTGTTTGACAGGTCTGGCTAATTGTTAATCCCGCCATAACTGTTGGTCGGAGTAATTAATCATGTAACAAAGGGGGCTCTCGGCGAGGCAACCCCGCCGCCGCAGACGCAGAGAGAGAAGAGGTTGATCAACAATATTTAATCTTCATTTGCGGCACCTTAGCGGCGGCGAGCGGCCGTGTCAGTTGTTTTCCCCGGATGTAAACAAGTGCGTGCGTGAGATCTCCTGGTTTATGTAAATGTGGCTTTCGTGCAAGCCCCTCAGGAACGGGTTCCCGGGGTCAAGTACCATTCATCATGAGATGGAGTGTCATTTTCTCCACTTCATACGAAGGCAGCTGCTTAAGAGGAGCCAGAGAAAAGGAGGTATTCTTTGAGGGGGTAAAGAAAAGGCAGAGCGGAGCACAATCCAGGCTTCAGAGAGGAGATGGCGGGGAGGTGGGGGCCGAATAGGAACACAAGGTGCCACTGTGTCAGAATTCAAATGTGAGCCCGACCGGTGATGTCATTCACCTCCTCAACCCCACCTCGAGTCATAAGACGAGCCGCATTCCTGGGAACGAGAGGCGGACACAAAGAGCCACCGTGTTTTGCCGTTTTGCAGCACTGACTCGTTTCGTTGTGACCCATAAGTCATATTTTTTCCCTCGGTGTGTCCAACTAGTGATTAATATCTGTTTTCTATCTCCGTGGCGAATGGCCGCCGCCGCAAACAAGAGCATCTCTTGTTTGGTGGAAAGAGGAATTCAAGGCTCCCAGGCAATGGCAGCTCATAAAGGCCAAATTGGATAATTTGAGGAGAAAATGGACAAAGGTCATATCTCATCTACATCCATTTTTTTTTTTTAGATAGAATGAAAGTCACGAAAGAGAAGACCTTTTTATGCTGCCAAGAATTCCTTATGTGCTGCATTAACTTGAGGAATATAAGGTTGTTACATGTCGTCAGGACCTCTTCTCCAGTCTTCCTTCATTTTGGACCAAATCTCTCTCTGGCCAGAGCTGCTTTTATTGAAGAGATGATTGGAGCAACAAAACAAAAGCCTCCGGAGGGCCACTGGCCGTCCCGCCGGCTGGCCGACCCACCTCCACCACCACTGAGCGGGACCAAAGCACCATACCACACACAAAAATCTGCAGACAATAAACCAAAACAGTAGGAATCCTTCCCTAATTTGACTTGCTCCACAGGTGGTCACCAGCTGCTGGCGAACAGGTTACTGGGGGCCCCAACAGAGGAGCCGGGATTTTCATTTTAAGTGGAACAATGGGAAACTGCTCAGGTCCCAAAACCAGGAGGTCATTTCTTTCTCCCCCTTTCTTCCCCTCCTCTTTATTTGGCAGTGCCTGGAGGTAAATCGCAGCTCTCCACGGCAGCAGACAGTGAGGTCTTTTGTCTCCAGGATGGGGGCTATCAGAAATTCCCCGTCTTCGTTCACATGATTCAATGAGAGCCCTGTGTGTCAGTCTGAGGGCTGTTCTTTTCTGGTCTATTCATGTCATACACCGGAGGGAAAGACCCGGCTACGCTGACGGCTGGACGCCTGCTTTTACTCATCCAACCAGACAACAAACTCTCAGGAATTCATTTAACCCGTCATTGCTCGGGTTTCCACACAGAGTGGAGATTCACTCGGGATGATTGTTAAAATATGTGCACTTGTTAGTCACTTAAAGCCCTGTACATTTGTACCTCAGCACCTCCAGGCTAATCTTGTTAGCTCCATAGCAGCTACTGAGAATCCTTTGTCTTTGAGGCAGGGCAGATTCAGGGAAGTGTCTGGTGGGCACAGAGGGGCTTTCCTGAAAGATCCTTGTCTGCATCTTTGTTTATAGAAAGCCGGATGATCTCTGCAGGCGCAAAGAGACACCTGACATCTCCGCTGGGTGGTTGGAGCCCCTGTTGAGCTTCAGGGTTCGCCAGCATCGAAGTTCTGAGATGCAGGTAGAACGGGGGGGTCATTATGCTAAGCTAACTAGCGCGGGTCTCAGGACAGAGGAGAGAAGGTGTCAACCCAGAGGACAAACCCTTTGAGTAATTTTGGGGTTTATGACGTGATGGTGGCCCCACAGACTGTCGACGTCAGGCCGTGTGAAACAGGCCGGAGCACCTCCTGAAGGGGTTGGAAGGTTTCAGCTCACCGAAACACTGTCCTGTGACAATACACACACACACACACACACACACACCTTTTACATCACAGCAACAGAAAATGTTGCGTTTCAACCCTCAAACTAGAAGACGCAGCACCAGCAACAACACTGGCCGCTCTCTTGAAGGCTGGGACTCCGATTTAGGGGATTTATGACGCTCAGTGACGCAGCAAGAATTCCTAACTCTTCTCAGCTGATCTTCACGGCCGCATCGCGTCTGGTCCGATGATACGTTGTAAACTCTGGCGGTGATGAGACGCACCTTCACGGGTTGTCTGAATGGACTTTTACAAGCTGCATTTTCTATCAAGAAAAATTGAAAGACTCAAGACAGTCACATGAAAGCACAACCGAGCTCGGATCATCAAAACAAAATGTTGTGGTTGCATGGATTTCAATAATCTTTGCAACCAGTAACGGCGTGACATTTATATCTCTTAATTGCTATTTTTCATGTGTTGTTATTATCTTTCCACTCCCTCCCAGAGTTCATTCCAGGCGGCAGCTGACAAGCCTTGGCGTCGGCGCGCTCTCCCTTAGGGTCACCTTAAACCGCGGTCAGGGCGCCCGAAAATAAAACTTTCATCCTGCTCATCATGCCGAACTCGCCCCCGTGTCCCTTCATTTCCATTCTCACAGCTGATGTTTGTGGCGAGCGGGCGCTGTCAGAGAGGATAAAGAAAGGTTACCTGGTGGCTGAGAGCGAGACGCTTTACACCAGCAGATTTATCCACACTGATGTTTTGATGTCACCACCGGCTCCTCCGGGCGCTTTGCTGTTGTAACGAACTAAACCCCAATCAAATCTTTGAAGTAGTCATGTATGCATAAGCGCCGTCTACCTTAATGCTAAATAATTAGCAAGCGAAGGCGCGGCTCACTGGGATTGCTACCTCAGGGCTAAACTTGCTTTTCCTGCTTTGATCATTACGTTAATTAAATCTGGCTCCCTTGACAGGTCGCGGGCTAAAAAACAGGTAGGTGTCATAGGCACCTCGTTGGAGACAGAAGCACCTGGTGTGTGTGAGCGCTGCAGCTGTCAGCGGCGATGCCTTAAGAGCCAGACGGCGCTGGCGTTAATTCGAACCGATGTCCCAAAAGGGGAGGGGAACAACTCAATCGTAAGACACCCCGATTCAACGTTCTGGAGGCGGGCAGAGCTGCAGCTTTGGCCAGAGGAGGAAAGAAGTCATGTTGTCAGACCTCAGTGTCAGCTCGCGTCATAACCAGCGCCTGGGGGACAAATTAGAAGTGTGTTTCAAGAGATGTGTCAAAAGTGTTCTCGGTCCACATCACAGCAGAGAAATCGTGCAAAGAGAGACCTAAACCAAAGTCAAACGCCGAGGGGAGCCGAAGAGGAGCTCACCTATGATATATTTCATCAAGATGGCTCCGTGATAATCGCACAACCTCCGAATGTTCCTCACCGGGAGAGGTCAAAGGTCACACCGGTGCCGGCCTCTGTAACCAGACTGCTATCTGCGATACACTTACGCGGCGCTGGTTTATAAATAGATGAGAAGATGATGAGGTCCGAGAGGGGAAGCGGCTCAGGCCGCCGCTCCAGCTGGGCCTCACGCTCACGACGTTCTACTCAGACGTATGAATATCAGCATAAATCAAACTACAAATTCAATCATGCTTTTTTTCCCCAGAAATTCACAGAGGACCTTGTTTCATCCTGGATTATTGTGTTTAGAGGAGCCTGTAAATCTGCGTCCGGCGAGCGAGGACTCTCAAGTGTCTTTGTGCGGCGTAACGCAGTTACACTCCCATAAATCAGCCAACTGAAAAAATTGCAGTCTTGATGATTATCTCACATAAGAAGAAAGAAAATTGAATAAATATTCTCAGAGGGTCACTAATATTGGACAAATACATATTTACAAGCCATATGAATCCTGTAGCCTGTAACCGGCGTGTCACGCCAGCAGAGTCACATGACTCTTGCTCTGCGCTGAGTCCATCATGGCCTCACGGCGGCACCGTAACATCTCTCTTTTCCAACAGCCTCTGCTTCTCGCAAGTGCTTTGTTGCTTGAATTTAGAATTAAATATCAACGATTTTCAGCCTCGATTTGTTTTCTGTTCCCGACGGAGGTGAAGGTCCCTTGTGGTCCATTCAAGGGCCGTTGGAAAGTTGAACGTCCCGTGTGTTTTTACAGCTTCTAGCTTTGGTTGTTGGTGCAACGTTGTCGATTTTGTTGAGGAAAAAAATGGCGCTTTCTCAGCCTAAATGTCTGCATCCCACTTGTGGAAGCTGCATTTGGAGCCCTCTGTCATTCAGAGTTAAAGATGTGAAAGGAGCATCGCAGGTTTACTTGCAGAGGCAGAGCAAGTACACACATTTAGAGCTCAACTAGCAGCACAGGCTCTTAAACGAGGGAATATGGCCGCCGCCGTCTTCTTCTTCTTGTGCATTAGCACCACATACGCAGGGAAGGGAGCGAGTCGTCTTGAACAGAACGCTGCTCTTCTTGTTGTCTGTTGTGCATCAAAACCCGTTTGAACCGTTTGGTGTGAAAGTAAAAGGCGGTCAGAGAACCCGCAGCTGCTGAACGCAGTTTTAGGACGTCTCTGTTTGTGTCCCTAAACCTCGCCAGTATTGGTGAATACGCTGAAACGTGTCACAGAGCTGCTCCGGCGAGCGTTGCTGCGTCCCTCCGGTGGGACGCGGCAGAAACATCAACACAGGAGATAGGTATCTTTTTCAGATGGATGGTAATCCCCCGCCGCGTCGCTGCTGCAAACTTCTCTCACCAGGAAAATATCCTTGTTTACTAAAGTGGCTGAACAGTGTAAACCTAATTACTGTGAACTAGGTCAGAAATCTGCTTCCGAGTAATCAAACTGAATATTTAATGTGGTATACTGCCACATTTCCTCTAAAACCCACTGTACAGTCGATGTGTGTGTTTTTACCTTTGCCCAAACTCCTCGCCGACTTCCTGCCCGCCTGTAATTTGTTAATCAGATCACCTGATGAGAGTCTGGTCGTGATAAAGAAGGAGCGAGGAGGAGGAGGCTATTAATAGATCAGTAGACTTGTGGCCTGCAGATGACAGGAAGAGGGGCCTGTCATGAGGAATGCCTTTGTTATTTTCCATCCAGAGAGGAAATGAATTTCTCGTGATTTTACAGAAAGGCTGCCCGTGGGCGCAGGCGTCGCCACGGCGAGGCTCAAGGAGAGGAAGGCTCAGGAAGGAGGTAGGGGCGGCGGTTGATGAGGGTGCCATGGTGATGGTCTCAAAGAGGCTACAGAGTCGTGTTTGAAAGGCTTGGAGACGGTTTGGTCTGAAGTCCAATATTGTGTCGTCATTTGATGTTCCTGTTGGAGAGCGATGAAGAACGACAACTTTTCCATGATGGAATCCATCTTTGATGCGTGCCGCCAAACCTCGGGCCAATGTATGTTGGAAGAAAGTTGCATCGGGACAGTGGAGCGTCTCTCTCTTCAAGTAGAAAAGTCAGAAATCTTCATTTTTGACTGGGTGACGTCCATCTTGTTCCCTTCGTGGAGTCGCTCTGTCCTCCCTTGTAACCTTTTGTCCCTCGCTTTAATTGGCGTTGAGATCTGTCCATTGTAAACCGAGCAGGGTGAAGCTGTTCACACTGAAATTAAAAAGTTGATTACCATGATAATAAAACGTGTCCACTCGCTAAAGAGACCATGTGCTCCATGAAAGCACGGCCAGTTCCGCCAGCTCTCATCGGTGTAGCCTGCTTTTGGCCGCCGCTCCCCTTGTTCTTGGAAGCGCTATCAAATGGCACATGAACACTATAATCGCAGCAATTTTCCGAACATCTTCAACTTCCACCGCACAGAAATGGATCCAGGAGTGCGGCAAAACAAAACCGGGCCTTATGTCAACTTCTGATTCCAAAAACGTTAATGATCTAGATCAAAAGGAGCTTCAGAGACGACTCGCTTTTGTGTTTTCCGGGTTCTTTTCAAATGCCGCCTTTGAATGTTGAACACATGCCCAGAAAATGGTTTGATTAAGCAGGTATGTGGGATAGTTAGGCATATTGAAGACGCTAATTGCTACTGAACGCTCTGTGGTGTGGGGCGCTGGATGGGGATGTGGAGCTCAGGCAGAACGTGGATCCAACAAGCACAGTCTAGATTCAGTGTGGAGTCGATGTCATTTGCACTCCTCCACCCAGTAGTTTTCAGGTCACCAACACACAGGAGATAGAAACAGACGTTTTGTGGATCGGTGAACTTGCAGCTGGAGCCCCCTTGATGCTAATCCTCCCAACGTTTACAGTCCAAGCGAGTTAATGAAAACGGCGTCCCGTCGGCTCGTCTGGAAAACCTAAACCAGATACTTTGTGGTGACCCTGAAAGAGAGACGCCAACTTTGAGTCTCTTATCATCCACCGTTCCCAGACCCTGACAGGAAGGTAGCGAGTCTTGTCCAGGGAGCTGAGACTCAGGCTGGTTAGCTTAGCCCAGTGGCTGGTAGTAGGTGGAAGTGTTAGCATCAGCTAGCTCAGGTCCAGGCTAGTTAGCTTAGCCCAATGGTTGGTCATGGGTGGGAAGTGTTAGCATCAGCAAGCTCAGGTCCAGGCTAGTTAGCTTAGCCCAATGGCTGGTAGTGGGTGGGAAGTGTTAGCATCAGCTAGCTCAGGTCCAGGCTAGTTAGCTTAGCCCAGTGGCTGGTAGTAGGTGGAAGTGTTACCATCAGCTAGCTTAGGTCCAGGCTAGTTAGCTTAGCCCAATGGTTGGTCATGGGTGGGAAGTGTTAGCATCAGCAAGCTCAGGTCCAGGCTAGTTAGCTTAGCCCAATGGTTGGTCATGGGTGGGAAGTGTTAGCATCAGCAAGCTCAGGTCCAGGCTAGTTAGCTTAGCCCAATGGCTGGTAGTGGGTGGGAAGTGTTAGCATCAGCAAGCTCAGGTCCAGGCTAGTTAGCTTAGCCCAATGGTTGGTCATGGGTGGGAAGTGTTAGCATCAGCAAGCTCAGGTCCAGGCTAGTTAGCTTAGCCCAATGGCTGGTAGTGGGTGGGAAGTGTTAGCATCAGCAAGCTCAGGTCCAGGCTAGTTAGCTTAGCCCAACGGCTGGTAGTGGGTGGGAAGTGTTAGCATCAGCTAGCTCAGGTCCAGGATGCTGGTGTGTCCAGCAGAAACCCTCCTCCTCCTCATGATCAGCAGCAGCAGTCGCTCTTCTAGTCCTCAACAAACCTTTGGTTCTGTTGACCCAAGTTCCATTGGAGCTTTGGAGGAAAGTAGTTCCCGTTCTAAAATGATAGTGTCACGTCATTTTAAGTGATGTCATAACCCTCATTACATTCCTGTAGACAGAGAGGGAGCTATGCTAACAGTTCCCATCCACTACCATTCATTGTGCTAAGCTAACTAGCGTGTGTCCCGGGTCCATAGAGAAGGCTCTGGCTCTGGGGTCGATGGGCAACAGCAGAATTTCCCTCAAAGTTCAGGTCAGGTTTTCTCTTAGCAGTTCCTTAAGTCATTTGTTGCGTATTCGTCAGGCACGCATGACAAAAGTAGCGTTGTCAAGTTTCTGCTGTGTAATATTCAGCATGAAAATGTGCTCATTATCCATTTATGTCATTTAGAAAAAAATGAAATTGCTGTTTTTCTTTCTTTCGAAGTTGAGGTCAACCATAAGGCAATGTTTGTCTGGAGGCAACTGCTGTGACATGAAAATTAAATCAATTGATTTCTGCTCATTGATGACAAAATCACGTGAGACCAGAGACGATGAAGAGGTCACTGATTTTTACCGTTTCAGGAGCGAGAACACGCGGGTCAGGAAAAAGTACGGTGAGGAGGGAGCCCACCGTGTGTGGAGGGAGCAGAAAAACCAGCCAGGAACCGCTTTTAAAATGAAAAATATTGGCAGCTTTTTAATGCGTTGTGAGGGAAGGAATAGAAGTCGTTTCTAACAAGGTCAGGAAACATTTTTGCACCAAAACACATCAGACACAAACTGTTCTTCAAAGAAAATGAGGAACAAGTTGGACTCATTTCCTCCTTCAATTCCGAGGCGAATATTGTTGTGTTCAATCCACTAAATGGATTCAGTTTATTTACATACAGGACCAATAATAAGCTTCTATGATGTAATGCATTATTAAACGAGCTGACAGCACGCATGCATTTATGGCGCCCATTACAGCAGGAACAGGTGAATGTTTCCACTCAGGAGATTTTTCTGTCTCAAAGCCAAAAAGTTAATTTTGGACAATGCATATATTTCCAGTGTAAACACACACACACACACACGACAAAGTCCGCGCGGCGAGATGCTGCAGAACATCCGTCACCCATCAGCGAGCGCGTGCAAACTCTGACAGGCGGGCCGTCGCTCCATCACAACAGTCCATCGTACACTAATATCTCGGGGCATCAGCAGCTCTTCCAGAAGCAGAACTAACAAGTTAAGCCCAAACATTGGGTCTGCATGGCGGTGGGGGGAGTGTGCATGCATACATCAAACAGAGACGGTTGGTCAATATTGGGGTATGGAGAATCAACACGCTTTTTTAACGGCGAGGCTTATGCTCAAACATCACAGTTGCCGAGCCCGAGCATTTCCCGAGGCCCGGATCGCCATTTCTCATTTGTTGCATTAGCAGGAAAGACGGCGTACAAATAAAATTTCCCTGAGCAAGAGAGGTATCTTTGCATACAAAACAAGGCTGTGTGTAATTTCCAACAGGGCGAAAGGGGAAATGAAAGTGGATGCAGGGAGGGAGAAATATGCACCTTCATTAGCGCAGGACGCACTCGGCAAAACACATTTAGGAAATTAGCATTTTTTTTTGTGGAATATTCGAAGAGACAAACTTCCTGGTGTGAGAGAGTGAGTAGAAAGTGGTGCAGGATTAGATTATAACAAGCCACAGAGGTGATGGGATTGGATCCAGGGGTGGTTCCAGGGATTTAGAGGCCCCCGGGCTATGAGAGCCCCCCCCACCTCGCCATCTCGCAGAGTTTTAGCTTCCAGGCAGCTCATGTTTCACCTGTTGTGGAGTCGCAAAGTTTACTGATAATAAATATTTATGACGCGAAACCTATGAGGCTGATTGTCACCAAACTTGGTGGAGGGGTGGAGCCTGGGCCAAGGAAGACCCGTGTAACTTTTTGACTTTTTGAGACGTAGCGCCACCAAGTGGCTACAGGAAGTAAGCGTGATGGTGCAAAGGTCACAGTGACAGTGTCGTGTTCCCCGATGCGCAGCGGCATCACGAGTCATCCGCGTGATAGATCACCTCTAGTGCCATCTAGTCACCAGTTTACTCCGTCACACAAAATCCACATATCTCAGGTTAACGCACTGCGCCGTAGCCAGGTGTGCTAAGCTCCGCCCACTGGTGCTTTCGCTTTAGTCAACAACCTGAGTGTGAACTGTGGAGGCCTGGATGTTCCCGCTAACTGAGAGCTTGATCCGTTCATCCAGCTTCCTGGGTTTGATGGGCTCAAATAAAAGCTTCACTTTAGTTTTTTATCTCCTGAACCAGGAGGGGTTTCTTTCTACTTCATCATTTTTAAACCGCGGAGCTCAAAGACGTCCAGGGTGATTCTCAGAGACGGCCTCTAAACAGACGCAGGTGAGCGGTGACATCACGGGGAAGGGTGACCGGAGGCGCCGCTGCAGGTGCTGTCGTCGCGGTCCGATGCGTGAATTCTTCTGTCTGTGTCAAAGCTCTGCAAGGCGGGGAAAGAGGAGCGCTGGGCTCTGATCAGGAGCTGCTTCCGTTCCTGAGGTGGCACCGGCGTGATTGACGACTTCTCCCCGCGTCCTCATGTCCAAGTCTATGATCTATAAATACGCTCGTTGGCTCTCAGGCTTTCCTCATGCGAGCATGTGAGCGTCTCATGACTCTGCAGGTCAGAGCCTGTCAATCAAGAGGCCTGATGGCGATGAAAACTGGCCTCAACTGGTAGGAAAGCGTGTACGTAAGTAAACCATGTCGGATCCAACCAGTTCGGCTGAGCTGAGTGTGACATCGTCCCCAAACCTGGCGGAGAAGCCGGAAATCCAGTTTGTGCATCGCCTCTTTTAAGGTAGAGACTGGTCGTTCCCCTCGCTCGTCTCGCCTGAACGGACCTGATCAGCAACACGTTAGAATGACGTTCTACACCTCTGCCCAGGAGATCACGTGACCACCAAACTGGTTGGTAACTCCTTGTTGGTTTTGACAGCAAACCTGACTGGTTCAAATCTCCAGTCGAGGCTCGTGACGACCATCTGATGACCCGGCGCGTTCATCCACCTGTCAGGCGGTTCAGGATAGGGGGCTGGACCTGGTCCAGGAGTCACAAGCTAAATCGGATAGCGAGCAAGGACGGGACATTACTGCTGCTGGTGTTCTGATCCGTCCGGGATATTTAGACGGGCGCCACCCATAAAGACAAAGAAGCCTCGTTCCTGGTAGTCGTGCCACCTGTTCTAAGAGCTCACAGATGGACGCCGCTCCGTTTTAGGAGGCTGTAAACCAAAAAGTTTGGGAATCATTGACCCAGATGCCTAAAAACATTAACTTTGCAACCAAAGCTGCTCAGTCATCAGTTTTCTGAGGCCAAAACGAGCTTTTTCAAACCTGCGCTGTTAACTTTCACTCATCGGAAACATTCGAAGTCTCGTCCACGTCACATTTATGTTCCTCTCTGTGGTTTCCTGCACGTGCTCAGTGGAGCGGCAGCCCGCCGCCATGGATGAGACGCTCTCCCTCCACCTCTCCCTCTTGTCATGCCAAATTGTGTTTTACAGCATCTGTTCATTATAGATGGCCAACATGATGGATATGGTCATAATATTAATGTAAGACTGACACAGCAGAGACATGAATCATGGCTGACTTTATTTCAAAGCCGGCGTTTCATTGGCCTGCCACTAAAAAGTGATATATAAATGTCAGAGAATAGCAATCGTAAAGCATTATGAAGTACATTTGATGGTGCGTTTCCACCGTTATCAAGCCGTTGTTATTTACTCGTGTGTCTTGGTCATGTGACAGCCGCTGAAGAAGCCGTTTACAGACTCGTCCTCAGGTGCTGCCGGACGGATCCGTTCTCCCCCTCGGCCACGGACGTCGAGAGACCTCCTTAAAATTGAAACTATTCGATCATATTGAAATTTAATGTCCCGTCTACGTGAGGTGGATGGCGAGGGGTGGTTGCTTTACTGGGTTCCGTCAGGAGTGATTTAGGAACAGGTGAGAACCCTGTTTTAGAGGGAGCAGGAACTCTGGTGCAGCTGGTGTTTATTCGGGCGAAGGTAAAGAGTCATGAAAGTCAAAGTTCCTGCAGAGGAGTTTGACAGCTTCATTGTGATGTCATCATATTGATGTTGGACGAGTCGCTCTGACCTTACAACCTCACAACAACAGCGACTGGGAACTTCGTCCAGATGAGAAACACCAGTGAGCCGTCACCTTGACGACCCGGACGTAAAACCTCATTGAAGCCAATTTCCCCTCCCGCATTCCGTCGCTGTAACCGGGAAACAAAACCCTAGAAAGGTGGAGGTGAAGAGAAACGTGACCGCGCTGTGCCGCTGCCCCTCCCCCTGGAGAGTCCAGGAGTCGTGTCGCTTGGATAGAAGCTTGCAAGCTGCAAAACCTTCATGAAAAAGTAAAACTGGGGAAGTTTGACTTACAATTCTTTCATCTTTTGGATAAAAATGATTTGAGTCGGCCGACGTCACCCCAGGGCCCCCGTGGAGGTAGCCTTGTGGCGGCTAATTGAATTAGCATCTGTGTCACGTTGAGTTTCTGGAGCTCGATAATTTCCCTTTGACCAGCGTGGACCGACTCTGGTGGGCTGCTGGTGTCCCACGGGGGACACGTCAGACCTGAAGCGCCTGTTAGTATGAAGCATTGGACAGAACCGAAGCAGTTCATCGTCTAATTACTCAAACAAAAGAAGTCCCACATAAATATCACTTCCTCCTCTTTTAAAGGAAATTTCCATTTTTTTTCTTTGACTTTAAAAAAGGGTTTTTGTTTCTAGATGCATTCGCCAGGAAATTAACGAGTTATTCGATAAAAAATTACAAAAAACAATTGTAATAATTACCCCCCCATACATGTCTTTAACCGGACGGACAGTAGAAGTAGTTTTCTAAACATGAACGTGATTCGCTAGAGCGAAGGGAAGTGAAACTATTGTCCTCATTTAGCTGAGGACCCCCGAAGCCCCCCGAGGGCCCCTGCAGGGCCCTGAATCCCACTGTGGGAACCCCTGATTTATATCAGCTGCCATATTTTTAACCCTAAAAGATATTTTCGTCATCTGGATGAAAGCTGCAGCTCCACTTTGGTGAAGGCTCCTTCTGTTTCCTGAATGTTTAAAGATCACATGGATCACGGACGTCAGCTGTCATTTTCACTTTTATCAAGTTATATTTAGTTTAGCTGCACATGCTAGAATCTGGACGGAGGAGCGCAGTGGGATTAAAGAGGAGCTGAGATTGAGAGGGAGGCTTTAATCTGAGGGTTGTTTCATTCGGCAGCGGCGTGACCACTCGACCGGCCTCCTCGTCCCTGATTGGTCGCTCCTGTCTGACGCTGTGAAATTGGCTGAAGGTTTATGTCAGTTAATGGCACCATCGCTGCAACTTAAGTGGTCAAGTGGCCTGTTAGTGTGTGTGTGTGTGTGTGTGTGTGTGTGTGTGTGTGAGAGAGACAGAGAGAGAGAGAGAGAGAGAGAGAGCAAACCCACCCGCCTGGATTCCCTCCGTCGTGTTACTGACTGCGGATAAAAACAATCTAATATTTTTTCCATGACATCAAGCAATGTAAATTACAACGGGGTGTTGGTATGTAGTCTGTAATTACACATCACCCCCCTCCTCGCCCCTCCCTCCCCGGCTCCTTCCTCGTCATGGCGGAGGCCTCCTCCACCTCCAGCTCTCTGCGGCTGCTTCCAGCTCGTCCTGTTTGAAAGACGACTGCTGCACCCTACAGTTGAAGACTCGCTCTGCCTGCTCACTCACACTCACACACTCACTCACACACACACTCACTCACACACACTCTTAAAGCAGCACGTGTAGACGTTAAATTAAAAATCAGGCCGAGGCTTGAGGAGACAAACATCCTGATGATACGTTCCTCTAAATGAAATCTCCTCAACGAGGAAATGAATCTGACTTTAATGATTTAACAGGAGCCGAGGCAACAAGTCAGATATTGTCAGCTGATCAGCTGATCGGATCAGATGATCCGATCAGCTGATCGGATCCGGCTGCGGATGTGTATGCAGTTACTTGAAGTAAAAATCACTGTGATTTTTAAGTTCTTTAAATCCCTACTATTCTAAATGTAATCAGGCTTTGTGACAGGAATAAATCTAAAATATAACAGTTCTCTTCAATCCAGAAAAAAACCCTTCAAGAGGAAACCAAAAACACTTCTACCAATATGAAATACATTTACTGCAGTAAAACTACGATGATTACCACTTTAAAATCCTTCAAATGCCTCCTGCTGCCTCTGCCTCATTCACAAGTCCTCAAATATTCATGGTTAGAAAAGCTGAACCAGTGGACGTGAGATCGCGGCAGTCCTGCAGTTTACTGGTTATACTGGTGTGTGTGGTACTTAGCACCAGGATCCACTTTGAGACTGTTTGTGATGTCATAAATCCTGCTTGTAGCCCCGCCTCTGAAGAGGTTTTTTTTTCCCCTCCAGAGTATGGATAAAAGAGACTGGGAGAACAGTGTTCTAGTGACTGGGAGAACAGTGTTCCACTGTGAGGAATGAAAGGAACAAGGGGTCAGCCTCAGATAGAGGGTAGAGTCCAGCTCAGCCCGGCAGGGTCCAGCTCAGCCCGGTAGAGTCCAGCTCAGCCCGGTAGAGTCCAGCTCAGCCCGGCAGGGTCCAGCTCACCTCCAGACATGCAGATTCACTTGAAATAAACCACCAGTATCCTGAGATTATTATCTAGGATTCAGAATCAAAATGGCTGCATGTCAGCAAACCAACACTCGGGATTATTTCTTTAAAGTTCAGATATCAATGGTGATCGTTCGAGACACGGATTTCCAGTTTTGTGACATTTGGCCTTGAGAGAAAGGGAACAGGTTTGCTACAAGTGAAACCAGAACTCTGAGCCGGTCCTGGACCGCCTCCCCATCACTGGTCCACCAGGGTCCGGTCCCTGACGCCCCAGCAGCTCCCAGGATGTCACCTGACCTGGACATTGTCGTCAACACACCGTTCCTGGTGATCCAGCTTTATTTCAGATTTCATGTCAGTTTATAACGGAACAAACGGATGAGGATCAACAGTTCGCTGGACTTAAATGTGACGAATCGCAGACGTGGGAGCGTCCGACCTGCAGCGCTGCCCTGATTTTTTGCGTGTTTCTCAAACTCTTTCATGACGCGACAGTTTCACCAAAATCAGGAGCGTGAAGATGTGGCGCTCTACAAACCAATTTTTTTTTCCTCCTGATTTTAAAACTTTATTTAGAAATAAATTTCTGATTTTGTGAAATCTGACATTTTTTAGACTGACAGCAAAATATTAATTTTGAAATAATTTTTAACAAAAACCCGAGCGCGGCTCCATGTTGCCGCCCTCAACACCCAGCAACTTTCTACGCTTTTATAAAGCGGCTCCTGTTTGTACCTGAACTTTATGACGCGAGCATCCAGACTTCAGCGATGACGAACTTCATGTCCGTCTCGCTCATTTCTCCTGTTGTATGTCGACGCATTCATAGTGGAAGCAGTCCTCTGATCTGGAGTCAGCCAGGCTACGTCGTCACACCACACACACGTCAGTGAATCACAGGATTATAATCCATCCACACCTGCGCTCATAATCTCATTAACGTGCCATCAATGGTCATTTAGAAACACACGTGTATCTCCTATGTCATTCATACGTGTAGAGACGCCGTCAGCGGCGGCGACAGTGAGAGAAGGACGAGACCGTTGTTCAGCAGAGCAGGAACAAACCTTCAGTCTGCTCCACTCAGACATGCAGGCCGACGGAGCCGGAGTAGAAACTCAGCAGCCGCCGCTAGCAGGCCCACACACACACACACACACACACACACACACACACAGAGTACAGCCGCATTCCACACTTGCCCTCCACCGCCGTCACCGGGCCTTCAGGGAGACCCCAGTAATCAGAATACGACTCACATCCTTTCAGATTTAATGAAAATCAACCAAAAAAAACAAAACAAACGACATTGTAGAGAATGACTCGCTTCTGTGAATCGAGTCACATGATCGGTGTTTTTCTCTAGAACGTAGAACTGCAGCGACCTGCTCCTGAACGCTTGAGGAACATTTCATACCCAAACTTACACAAGTTGGTGTGAGAACCTTCTCGTCCACCACCAGCCTTCAGTTTGTAATGTAATATTGTAATAATAATATTTACAAAAGATCTGTGTGTGTGTGTGTGTGTGTGTGTTTGTAGTCAGAATTCAGATTTAAATTTGGATGAGTTCTAGTTCTGCAGGAAACGCTTGTATGCTTCAGCATCCTGCACGGAGGGTCGGGGTCGCAAGACTCTGGCACTTGAATTTTGAAAAGTTGTGGAACCCCGTTCTAATCTCTAGGATCCCAGTTTGACCTGACAGGACGAAGGATTGCTTGGCTGGGCTTTTTGGTCCCTCTGAGTTCCTGTAGTTCTTCATCGCAGACATAAATGGGACGTTTCCTTTCACCACCTGCAATAAAAACCAGACTGAAGATGTTGAGGTGTTGAGAGGCTTAGAAACATGGGTTGCTAACAAGAGGAGCAATCCCATTGGCTGCTTGCGGAGGAACATGGAGATGACCACTTCCTGTTGGGTTACAAACAGAGCTCTCATCCCTGACATGCTAACTTCCTGTTGGACTATAAACACCCCTCATCCTTGACATGCTAACTTCCTGTTGGACGATAAACACCCCTCATCCCTGACATGCTAACTTCCTGTTGGACTATAAACACCCCTCATCCTTGACATGCTAACTCCCTGTTGGACTATAAACATCTCTCATCCCTGACATGCTAACTTCCTGTTGGGCTACAAACAGAGCTCTCATCCCTGACATGCTAACTCCCTGTTGGACTATAAACATCTCTCATCCCTGATATGCTAACTTCCTGTTGGACTATAAACACCCCTCATCCTTGACATGCTAACTCCCCGTTGGACTATAAACATCTCTCAATCCTGACATGCTAACTTCCTGTTGGACGATGAACACCTCTCATCCCTGACATGCTAACTTCCTGTTGGACGATAAACACCTCTCATCCCTGACATGCTCACTTCCTGTTGGACTATAAAAACCTCTCATTCCTGACATGCTAACTTCCTGTTGGACGATAAACACCCCTCATCCCTGACATGCTAACTTCCTGTTGGACTATAAACACCCCTCATCCTTGACATGCTAACTCCCTGTTGGACTATAAACATCTCTCATCCCTGACATGCTAACTTCCTGTTGGGCTACAAACAGAGCTCTCATCCCTGACATGCTAACTCCCTGTTGGACTATAAACATCTCTCATCCCTGATATGCTAACTTCCTGTTGGACTATAAACACCCCTCATCCTTGACATGCTAACTCCCCGTTGGACTATAAACATCTCTCAATCCTGACATGCTAACTTCCTGTTGGACGATAAACACCTCTCATCCCTGACATGCTAACTTCCTGTTGGACGATAAACACCTCTCATCCCTGACATGCTCACTTCCTGTTGGACTATAAAAACCTCTCATTCCTGACATGCTAACTTCCTGTTGGACGATAAACACCCCTCATCCCTGACATGCTAACTTCCTGTTGGACTATAAACACCCCTCATCCTTGACATGCTAACTCCCTGTTGGACTATAAACATCTCTCATCCCTGATATGCTAACTTCCTGTTGGACTATAAACACCCCTCATCCTTGACATGCTAACTCCCCGTTGGACTATAAACATCTCTCAATCCTGACATGCTAACTTCCTGTTGGACGATAAACACCTCTCATCCCTGACATGCTAACTTCCTGTTGGACGATAAACACCTCTCATCCCTGACATGCTAACTTCCTGTTGGACGATAAACACCTCTCATCCCTGACATGCTCACTTCCTGTTGGACTATAAAAACCTCTCATCCCTGACATGCTAACTTCCTGTTGGACGTTAAACACCTCTCATCCCTGACATGCTAACTTCCTGTTGGACTATAAACACCCTTCATCCCTGACATGCTAACTTCCTGTTGGACTATAAACATCCCTCATCCCTGACATGCTAACTTCCTGTTGGACTATGAACATCTCTCATCCCTGACATGCTAACTTCCTGTTGGACGATAAACACCCCTCATCCCCAACATGCTAACTTCCTGTTGGACTATGAACACCTCTCATCCCTGACATGCTAACTTCCTGTTGGACTATAAACACCCCTCATCCCCGACATGCTAACTCCCTGTTGGACTATAAACACCTCTCATCCCTGACATGCTAACTTCCTTTTGGACTATAAACACCCCTCATCCCTGACATGCTAACTTCCTGTTGGGCTACAAACATCTCTCATCCCTGACATGCTAACTTCCTGTTGGACTATAAATACCCCTCATCCCCGACATGCTAACTCCCTGTTGGACTATAAACACCTCTCATCCCTGACATGCTAACTTCCTTTTGGACTATAAACACCTCTCATCCCTGACATGCTAACTTCCTGTTGGACTATAAACACCCCTCATCCCCGACATGCTAACTTCCTGTTGGACTATAAACACCTCTCATCCCCGACATGCTAACTTCCTGTTGGGCTACAAACATCTCTCATCCCTGGCATGCTAACTTTCTGTTGGACTATAAACACCCCTCATCCTTGACATGCTAACTTCCTGTTGGGTTACAAACACCCCTCCTCCTTGACATGCTAAGTTCCTGTTGGGTTACAAACACACCTCCTCCCTGACACGCTAACTTCCATTTGGACTACAATGATACCTCATACATGACATGATAACTTCCCCCGTTGGACTACAAAAAGACCTCCTCCCTGCGCTGCATCTTGGTGATGTCATGAATCTGCCCATGTAGGGATCTTAAATGGTAGCCAAGGTTACATCAGATGTGTTTTCCACAAATAGATTAGCAATAAAGTTTAGTAACAAATGAGGTCAGGATTTAAGTTAATCCAGCAGCCTTCAAAATAAGAGCTCAGCCCTATTCTGCTTCCTATTTAAAATGAGATTAATACATGTTATCTCCAAAATGTGCACTAAAGGGAGTTAATCTCAGCATATAGTTTTCAGAGATTACCTGTCACTCTTGTCAGTTTTGGATTAAGATCATCTTCATCTTCTGATCTCCGACCAAATCTGCTGGAGGGGAGACGGGAGGGTGAGGAGGGGGTGAGGTAGAAGTTGAGGAAGTGAGATGCTTTTACTTGACTTATCTCTGGCAGCTTTAAGTGAAGCCGCTTGCAGAAAGACGGCACGAATAGAAAACAGCGATTGTCGTCTTGCTCTGCCTCCCTCGCCGTAATCTGATTGGGCACGTTCCCCCGAATTGAGGGCAACACCAAAACAAAAGATCACCAATCAGATAGAGGGGGCTCCCACTGAAGTTCTTGGCATGGCATGAATGCTGCGGCCTTTCATGTGCGCTAGTATCTAGCAGCGAGATTCCCCGTGTCTCTTTTATGTGTTAATCGTCACCGCTCAGTGAGACTATTGTGCCGTCTTCATCGCCGGAGGGGGGGAGGAGCTGCAGAAAAGAGGAGTTTATATGGGAGATGAATGCAAATGGTGGCGACTGCCAGCAGTGTTTCACACGAGCAGCGTCGCCTCCTCATCCCCCCGTTGACGAAGGTCCAAGAGTGCAATGTGGTGCTCTGCCACTGCAGACGTCTCTAATTGGTGGGAAGGAAAATGGATTTCTGTATTCAGGGAGGAGGGACAATTATCACCTGAGCTTCTCTTTCTTACCCACGGAGGAGTCAGGTGTTAATGTGGCGTTAATCCCCGACTGGTTTTACCTGCCAGGCCCCCGTAGAAGGAGCCGAGCCGCTGCCAAGCTCTCACGTCAACAAGAAGGGAAACCGTCTCACAAGCTCCTCGCTTGGCTTCTTGCTCGTCATTTCCTGCGTTGTTCCTTTTATTCTCAGTGTTTAGTCGGCGGCGAATGAGAGAACCTGAACATCATGTGATTCTCAGCGTGGCGTCAGGATAGTTCCTCTTGATTCAAACGCTTTTAGAGTCTAGATGAGGTATTTTCCTACTTTCTGCCGCTATTTGACCTTCGATTGACACGTTCAAATGTACTTTGGTGGCAGACATCTCGTCCTGCAGCTGCTTTGATGGCCCGTGAGCTTCGATCACGTGACCATCGTCCCCTGAAGCAACCAGGTGACTACGTGTCGTCCGGAGCTTCCGGATGGATGAAGTTTTGGATTCAACAACAACATCCAATGCAAAAACAATGATGTTGCGTTCGATTTGTGACACATTAAGTCATGAAATAGAGCGGCGTTACTGAGGCAGACCGAGCGGCTGTACGGAGGCCCAGAGACGGCAGAGGAAGTGACACGGCGCTGATGTTTTTCTTTCTTTTTGTTTTTCTGGTCAAAAGTTGAAAATGATTCTGCTGGAATTATTTGATTGGAATTTCATTCCAGTTTTTACTTGCAAAATGACACTGCAAAGCCTCTCCTTTCTTTCCTGACGGTTATTGATCAAATTGATTCTTGGAATGTGATTCAGTTTCTTTTTGTTTTAAATCATGAACACAAACGGCAGTTTCAGACTTGAAAGGATCTCCCAGAATTGTTTTTGTTTTTGCATCTCAGAGCTTCCATATAATACAAAAACTCTCTGTATAATTATGAACATTAATTTATATAAATATACATATGTGTATATACACACACATATGTATATCAATACAAGAAAGTATTAACAGCTTGATTAGAATGTAAAATGATTTTTCAAGGATGATAAAATCTTTGACCCGCAGTCGAGGGGTCAAATTTCTACATACGACACAAAAACTTTTAAAGGAAATCGCTGCCGATTCGTATTTTTTAGGAACAATAAAAGTTCTTTAACCTCGACGTTCTATCCATAAGAATCATTTGTCTTTTCCAAAAAAAAAAGTCCTGATGATGTTTATGATGTGTGTTTGCAGCCGAAGAACAAAGTTTGTGAAGGTTGGGAGGTTGCGTGGAAGCAGCTCGTTATGACTCAAACTGCCAGCCGTCTCATTTGCAGAAACAAGCGCACTGGAGGTCGAGAGGTCGCGTTCAAACTGTTTCTTGGAAAGTCAATATTGAGCGAGGCTTTAATGGTCAAGCATGTGCATATTTTCTGCCGGAGTCCTCCTGCTTTGATGGAGCTGGGATACGTTCATGTATCAAACATGAGGAGGTGGAGGTGGCGAGGGGGCGGGAGCTCCGAGAACAGAAGTTGGGTTTCGCCACGCTACCGAGCGCTTATTTTATTGACGTGGGAAGACACAGGAAACGAGCTGCTTTCACTCTTGCATGACGGGTCCTTCTGTTGGCGCGCGAATCCAAAACAATTTCAGATTTTGAGAAATACGGGGGCAGCTGGCGTTCCCACAGCCACGCCGGAATTAGCCGGTTACTGACTGCAACCCTATCTGCTCTGCACCTGGGCGGCTAGCGTGGCACCTTTGACTCTGTGTGTGTGTGTGTGTGTGTGTGAGAGAGAGAGAGAGAGAGAGAGAGAGAGAGACGGGGGGGTGTACAGTACAAGCTCTCAGATATGTTTATGTACAGAAACGAAGACCACACACTGCTTTTTAATTTTTTAATTTTGTTCATATTTTACCCAAATCTTTTTTGTCTTTTTTTAAACATAAAAAAAAACTTTGGTCATTTCAGTAAAATGCACCAGGCGGCTCTCGGAAAAGAAGATTTTCCATTTTAAACGTCACTGGATAAAAGCGGAACTCCGTTTGGAATTTAAAACTTCGATCTGAAGGACGAGCGTTTAAAGAACCTGGAGTACAGAACGGTTCCGCGCACGAGGTTTCTCCTCTCTGAGTGAGAGCGAAGAATACAAACCCAGTGGGTTTATTCCGTCTCCATCAGTGTCACACGGCCGTTTCACTTCCCGACCCTCCAAACACAATCGGCTCTTCTGTGTAATTTACAGCTGCTGTTCTGTATTTATTTATGTGCGAACTTTGACCTCCCAGTCTGAAACATGCGTTCAAACTCCACGGGAAAAAAGAAAAACACACACACACACACACACACACACACACACACACACTTTCTGACTCTGTGCTCCTGAAAAATACCACAAAGTATCAAAATAGAAGCTTCATGTATGAAAGTCAGGTTTTTATGATCAGCAAACTCCAGCCTGCAAATCCGTGGCTCCTCCTACTTCACTCGTTACTGCATTCATATTTAAAAGGAAAAGTTGAAGAGTTAAAAAAAAAACAGTCAAAGTACATAAAAATGCGAGTCAAGGCTCTCGAATGCATCTTAAAAACCAAATTAATTCTTTCCGGTGTGAAGTCGGCGTTCATCGTGTCTGCGAGGGTGGAGCAGCGGTTTGAGCATAAACGTGTGAGATGATCAGGTGACCTGCAGACGTGCTTGCTTTGATGCTTTGATGATGGCGTATTGATGGACGCTAGCGTCTCTTTTTCCTGACATGCAGATGGAGCGGGGAGGCGTGGCTGCTCCTGATGCCTGTAGAAGCGGAGGTGAGTGTCTCCTCGCCTCCTCGCCATCCAGAGACGAGTGCGGAGCTCGATCTCGTCCTGGGTGATGTCAGCGCGGCCGCCAGGCGTAAACAGCGGTGAGGAGGGAACATGTTGTCGCTCGTGTTGAACATCTGACCTGGCTGGAACCTGCGGCGAGCGGCAGCTGAACAGGAGGCCGTCTGGATGGGAGAGGAAGGGGGCGAGCGAGGGGGGTGGGGGGGGCTTGGCTGTACTTGTTGGCTACTTGCCCCGGTCCCATTGACCAGACAGCTGAACTAGCAAGGGAGGACGGGGGAGGACGGGGGAGGGAGGGAGGGAGTGCTTCTGCTTTTATATATGACAAAACAATAATCTGCACAGTTAACCGTCACTTAGCCTCCATCTTTGTTCATCGGCGCTTGATCCTGGAGTGTTTGAATCTCCCAGAATGCACCTGGTTTTTCCCCATCATGTGAAAAGCTGGACGAGATAGAAAGAAGCAGCTCATCGGCCGGAGAAATGAAGCTCATCAGTTAAAGCAACGCCGCTGGCGAGGTTTCTGTCCTCCACCCCTGCTCTTTTAGCACCAAAGACACATCAAACGTTCCGTTGGGATTCTGCTGCAAAATCAAGTGTTCTTCATTTCAGGAGTCACAAATAAAAACCCTCTTCAGGTGGAAGAGCCTTTAATGACCAGCAACCTGGCGAGTCACAGACAGGGCACCGCCACAGACACGAGGAGACTGGACGGGACCTGAATGTAAAATGGAGGACAGCGAAGGAAGCAGGGAGGTCCATGTGAGACTCCTCACTGCCCTCTAGTGGGCGTATTGTGTATCAAGGGCAGTTATGGGCACATTTTTTTAAAATAATTTTTGAATTTTGTACATAGACGGGTGTGAATGAGCCTTTAGCTGAAGATAACGTCTGTTCATCGGACGGCCAACTGCTCTCGGAACCTGGAGTTACGCTCCGCAGCTCACGTCACCTAAAATGGCGGCATATGAAGAGTGGGATGTTGATGTGTTGGTTTAGCCTAGCATTTTTGCTGCTGGACTGCATTAGCATCTCAAAAAATATCAGAACACACACACACACTCACACACACACACAGAAATCACCTGCAGCTCTTGGATGAAAATTCCCAGTTTTATGCATCGTTATTGTCACATTGATTTATCTTAACCAAAATGTTCTTGATCACGGGAATAATGTTCTAGATCATTGGAATAATGTTCTAGATCACGGGAATAATGTTCTAGACCATTGGAATAATGTTCTAGATCACGGGAATAATGTTCTAGACCATTGGAATAATGTTCTAGATCACAGGAATAATGTTCTAGACCATTGGAATAATGTTCTAGATCACAGGAATAATGTTCTGGATCATTGGAATAATGTTCTAGACCATTGGAATAATGTTCTAGACCATTGGAATAATGTTCTAGATCATTGGAATGATGTCCTAGATCACGGGAATAATGTTCTAGACCATTGGAATAATGTTCTAGATCATTGGAATGATGTCCTAGATCACGGGAATAATGTTCTTGATCATGGGAATAATGTTCTAGATCATTGGAATAATGTTCTAGATCACGGGAATAATGTTCTAGATCACGGGAATAATGTTATAGACCATTGGAACAATGTTCTAGATCATTGGAACAATGTTCTCGGCCATTGGAATAATGTTCTAGATCACAGGAATAATGTTCTAGATCATTGGAATGATGTTCTAGATCACGGGAATAATGTTCTTGATCATGGGAATAATGTTCTAGATCATTGGAATAATGTTCTAGATCACGGGAATAATGTTCTAGATCACGGGAATAATGTTCTAGATCACAGGAATAATGTTCTAGATCATTGGAATGATGTTCTAGATCACGGGAATAATGTTCTTGATCATGGGAATAATGTTCTAGATCATTGGAATAATGTTCTAGATCATTGGAATAATGTTCTAGATCACGGGAATAATGTTCTAGACCATTGGAATAATGTTCTAGATCATTGGAATAATGTTCTAGATCACGGGAATAATGTTCTAGACCATTGGAATAATGTTCTAGATCACAGGAATAATGTTCTAGACCATTGGAATAATGTTCTAGATCACAGGAATAATGTTCTGGATCATTGGAATAATGTTCTAGACCATTGGAATAATGTTCTAGACCATTGGAATAATGTTCTAGGTCATTGGAATGATGTCCTAGATCACGGGAATAATGTTCTAGACCATTGGAATAATGTTCTAGATCATTGGAATGATGTCCTAGATCACGGGAATAATGTTCTTGATCATGGGAATAATGTTCTAGATCATTGGAATAATGTTCTAGATCACGGGAATAATGTTCTAGATCACGGGAATAATGTTATAGACCATTGGAACAATGTTCTAGATCATTGGAACAATGTTCTTGGCCATTGGAATAATGTTCTAGATCACAGGAATAATGTTCTAGATCATTGGAATGATGTTCTAGATCACGGGAATAATGTTCTTGATCATGGGAATAATGTTCTAGATCATTGGAATAATGTTCTAGATCACGGGAATAATGTTCTAGATCACGGGAATAATGTTCTAGATCACAGGAATAATGTTCTAGACCATTGGAACAATGTTCTAGATCATTGGATTAATGTTCTAGGCCATTGGAATAATGTTCTAGACCATTGGAATAATGTTCTAGATCACAGGAATAATGTTCTAGATCACTGGAATGATGTTCTAGACCATTGGAACAATGTTCTAGATCACTGGAACAATGTTCTAGGCCATTGGAATAATGTTCTAGACCATTGGAACAATGTTCTAGATCATTGGAACAATGTTTTAGGCCATTGGAATAATGTTCTAGACCATTGGAATAATGTTCTAGACCATTGGAATAATGTTCTAGATCACAGGAATAATGTTCTAGATCACGGGAATAATGTTCTAGATCACGGGAATAATGTTCTAGATCATTGGAACAATGTTCTAGGCCATTGGAATAATGTTCTAGACCATTGGAATAATGTTCTAGATCATTGGAATAATGTTCTAGGCCATTGGAATAATGTTCTAGGTCATTGGAATGATGTTCTAGATCAGGGGAATAATGTTCTAGATCACGGGAATAATGTTCTACATCATTGGAATAATGTTCTAGATCACAGGAATAATATTCTAGATCACGGGAATAATGTTCTAGATCATGGGAATAATGTTCTAGACCATTGGAACAATGTTCTAGATCATTGGAACAATGTTCTAGGCCATTGGAATAATGTTCTAGACCATTGGAATAATGTTCTAGACCACAGGAATAATGTTCTAGATCACTGGAATGATGTTCTAGATCATGGGAATAATGTTCTGGATCATTGGAATGATGTTCTAGATCACAGGAATAATGTTCTGGATCACTGGAATAATGTTCTTGATCAGGGGAATAATGTTCTTGATCACGGGAATGATGTTCTAGATCACGGGAATAATGTTCTAGATCGCGGGAATAATGTTCTAGATCACGGGAATAATGTTCTAGACCATTGGAATAATGTTCTTGATCATTGGAACAATGTTCTAGGCCATTGGAATCATGTTCTAGATCACGGGAATAATGTTCTAGATCATTGGAATGATGTTCTAGACCATTGCAATAATGTTCTATGTCATTGGAATAATGTTCTAGATCACAGGAATAATGTTCTCGATCACAGGAATAATGTTCTGGATCATTGGAATAATGTTCTAGATCACAGAAATTATGTTCTAGATCACAGGAATGATGTTCTGGATCATTGGAATGATGTTTCTAGATCATGGGAATAATGTTCTTGATCATGGGAATAATGTTCTCGATCATTGGAATAATGTTCTTGATCATGGGAATAATGTTCTTGATCATGGGAATAATGTTCTAGATCATGGGAATAATGTTCTAGATCATTGGAATAATGTTCTAGATTGTTGGAATAATGTTCTAGATCATGGGAATAATGTTCTTGATCATTGGAATAATGTTCTAGATCATTGGAATAATGTTCTAGATCGTTGGAATAATGTTCTTGATATCCATAAATCTGCTACACCACATGAATAAAAGTCTCTAAAGCTGCAGGATTCATCTTTTCCCACCTGCAGAACTAAAGTTTCAGCTCAGGAACATTTGTGTGGCCAACAGGAGAACATGTGCATGTTTGTGCAACGACGAGTGTGTGTGCATGTGACTGCCTCCGCCGGGTCCCAGCGGGAATGCCGCCGGTGGCTCCGCCCACCCTGGGTTGGTTCCAGCCAATCAGGTGCTAATGTGCAGGAACAGGAGAGGGGCTGCCCTGACAGATGGCGGGCTGACCTGGAAAACCTGCCCCCTTTTCAGGGTTCAGCAGTCGGCAGATGACAGGTATTATCTCATAACACACACACACACACACACACACACACACACACACACACACTTTAGCTCTCAGATTCATTAACAGGTTGCTGAGGGATTTTTGCTGGCGTGTATTAGCAGATTTGCAGTCTTTCCCTCCAGAGATTTAGTTTCTGAAAAACATTAAGCTGTTTTCAAATACAAAAATGTTGGTAAATGATGATTCTTTCTCAACTTTACTGGTTTGAAACCTGCAGGTGGTGTGAACTTCTCCTAGATGTGAACTTACACCCTGGAAATGGTTGAAGTCGGCACAAATAAAACCTAGTTAGACTTTATTCCCCCTGTATTTTACTGAGAGGCCTGAAGATTTCATATTCAGGCTGAAAAAAACTCTAAAAATTCTCGCAACAAACACACACACACGCACAGTGCACAAGGTAACACACCAGCCCACAGAGGTGTGCGAGCTCTCGGTACACATAATTTCACACACACACATTCATCTGAGGCTCCAACCAGCCATGTAACTCCGATGTCAGGGCAAATCTGTCTGGCTGAAAGTGCTTTTTGATGAAGTCGTTCATAAATTTTAATACGACATGTCAGTGAACATGATGTATAGACTGGCTGCTCATTCATATTTCAAACAGTCTGCCGTTGAGAAAACAGCCGGCTCGCACCTTGCTCTACCTTTTAGTGCTGCCTGGTGACGGCTGTCAGAGCCGCAGAGCTCAGAAACGCCGGCGTTTGATTTGTTGGTGTAGGATTTTCTGCTGTCAGCCATGACAGGATGTATCACCGGGGAGCGGAGCCACAGTTTAGCTAGAATAACACATGATGGTGTCTGGTGCAACGTCTCCCGCAACGCAGGCTAACGCAACCTAGCTTCTGCTTATTAGCTAATCATGCTCGTTAGCCGGCTCGTCAGACTGGACGCTAGCATGCTGCTTTGATGGTGCTGGAGGAGAGCCGGTTCCTACTCCCTCCTCTACAACTACATTCATAGAAACTGAAACGAGACATTAGCTAGTTGGCAATCCTCAAACTGCTGAAACGTGACTGAAGCTACCAAACGCTGGCGCTCAGCGCAGAGACG